>NC_056737.1:1947959268-1948131768 GCF_019279795.1 Protopterus annectens
CAAGCTAAAAATCTTCCTTCCTGATGGTCCTAAAATTTTTGATGACTTAGACTCTGCTTTACTGTTTATCAAAAAAATAAGATTTTGGATAAAATAGAGGAAATGGAATGGGCTAGTCCTTCATTAAAGAGACTGGCAACTGAAACTTTGTGGAAGACTTCAGAGAAGAAGAAGAGACCAAAAAACAAATGATTTGTTCTATGTTTTTTTTTTCTTTTTTTTTCTCTCATCATTTTACTTCATTATTAATCTTTTAAAATATAGTTCCTACATTTCCAGAAAGCCACAAATATTCTGAAAAAGATTTAATCAAAGTTATTCTCTGTGTGCAAAGAAATGTTTTGTTTCATAACCAGTCAAAATATCTGAGGAACTAATAACAATCTATTATTCAATTTGTTTCTCTTTCTGAAAAAGAGAAGTAAGGTCAGTAATTTGATACATTTTTTTCTCTCTTTTTTTTCTCCTTTTCTTCTTTTCTTTGTTTAAACAATGACATACTATTTAGATTATGTAGTGGGTAAAGGGTGGGGGAGGGCAGGGAGAGAACAGTAATGAAAATATGATTAATAGAATAATAACATATTTATTCCTTGTAAAAAGTTTATATGTTCTTAAAATGCTATTCCTAATTATACTTTCTTGATTATACTGCTTATGCTTGTTTGTAAATAATTTGTTATGCTTTAACTAATAATAATTAGAACTAAATAATAGTAAATAATATGTTTTATTTTTAACTCTATTAATATAAACAGTAAGTAATATTCCATTGTATATACTTCTTATAGCTTTCTCTTACATTTTTTTTATTTCTGCCTTACACTGTTTTATTTTCTACTCTTTTTCTTTTCTTTATTCTTTCTCTTTATTTTTTTTCATATTAATATATAGAAATGCTTTTGATCATATAGACACAGTAAATAATAAGATTTGCATAAAAATTGAGGTGGGACAAAAATATTGAGTTTTATTACTTATTAATAACTTTGGGCTTAATTTCACTTACATAGAGGCTGTAATAACCTGTAAAATACATCGCGAAGGTTTTGTCATGTTTAGATGCATTTACACTGCTAAATGAATGTTTGTCACTAGTTTTTAACAAGTTTCCCACCAAAATGTTAAGAGAGACAATCTGTGATGTGGGCTACCTCATGAACAGTGTCCTCGAGTTGTTTCAAAAGCTTTAATTCTCAGAATTCTCACAGAGAAGCTGAAAGCAGTCAATCTGACCTTTGACCCAGATATCACACTGACACATTGCAGATTCAAGAAGAACACTCTACCAGGAAGTAGAACTGATGCAAATGCGACTATGTGAAGGAAAATGAACTCTTTAACATCTAAATGTGAGTTATTTTATATAATTACTTAAATATCTATGTTATAATTCATAAAATATGTCAGTTATAATGATTTTAAATGATGCAGTTTCTTGTAGTAAGTAAATGTCTTATTTTAGAAGGCATAGAAAATGAAACATTTATTCAAGTGTTTTTGAAAATCTACTTGACTGCAGCATACTAATCTGTGTTAAAAACCTATGTTCCAAACATATACATTACTATAACTCATTTAATTCATCTGATTGACAAGCATAAATAACTTTATAACTCTATTCTGGAAGAAATTGTCATGTGATATATTTTAAAGCAGTAATATAGACATACAAAATACAGATGGCTTTTTTTACAATAATGCAAGCGTTTCTGAGAATTTGCATAACCATGCTGTATGATTTATAACAATTTCTATAAATATAATATTTTATTCTATTGACAATAATGAGTATGAGTAAAATGCTCATATACAAGCAATTCAATTTTTTTTAAGCTGTTGACTGCATTTACATGACAGAAAATAGATGCATCTTAATATATGTAATGTCTGAACCATATTAGCCAAAGTTTTTGATTTAAATGAATGTTAGAACTTATTTTTACATACTTTGAATAAATTAATATGTAAATATGCCTTCCTTTTTTTCTCTCTCTCTCTTTCTTTCACTCTCTCCCCCTCTTTCACGTCTTTTATTTCTCTCTCTCCTCTTGGTTCCTAATATCAAGATTATTTGAATGCTATTTGAATACAAGTGTATTATATTACATAGATGTATATAGTAGTATGAATAGTTTAAAGAAAAAAAAAAAAGTTTATTTTAGTTTATATGATGCTGTTTTACCAAATGTGCAGTCTTGTCTTGCTAGATAATTGAATTGAAAGCTGTTAATTTAAGTTAAATATAACCAGTATTAAATTGATAAGGTGGTAGCTGAGGTACTGCTGCTTAGGGTAGGGGGTTAATTTGAGTGGTAAATACTACTCTAAGTTGGAGTTTTTAACTCCAGGCTGGATGCAAGGTTTAATCCTTACATTATTTTCACTTGTTCATTGTTATATGTATATAGTTTTGACATCCACAATATATTTTGTACCCTCATTGTCACTACAAACAAAACTGAATCCTATATAAAATCCCATAAGAGATTCAATAAATACAGCTATATTTAAAGGTACATCTAAAGGAGGAGATGTAACATTACTTATGTTGTTATTTGTTATTTTGATCATAAGATTCTTAAGTTTTAAAAATGCCAAATGACATCTTTAAAAGGAATTTCTTTAAACATTAATGGATTGAATAATCCGTGTAAAAGGGCAAGCCTAATAAGATACATTAATTTACATAAGGCCAACTTAGTCTTCCTGAAAGAAACCCATCTCTTGAAAAAAGATATTGATAAACTAGCCACAAACAAATATACAGTATTGGTTAGTTCAGAGCACACTCAGAAAAAAGAGGAGTGGCTATTTTATGGAATAAAAGTATGCCCATTCCTAAAACCATTAAGTCTTATCAGGATGACAAAGGAATGTTTTGTATGGTTACAATACAAATTAATGGGAAGACTTACACTTTAATTAATGTATATTGGATACCTGGAATTGGTATTAATACAGTGAAACATCATCTTGATAAGATCATATCATTCTCTATAGGAGATATTATTTTAGCTGGTGACTTTAATTGTATACTACATGAAAGTGATACTACCACTATAGGAAAAGAAGAATTACATCTAATGCAAAACATTTAAATGATTTTGCTAATTCTTATCATTTGAATGATATTAATAATCAGATAGATTCAAAATCATTACCATACACCTTTTTTCTAACAGATACAAAACTTATTCAAAAATAGATAGGGTCTTCATTTCTAACCAGATGGTAACAGATTTAATTAATTCCAAAATCATTTCATGTCCTATATCTGATCATAATTCAATTGTTTTGAATTCATGATAAAAATACTCATAATGTTCAGATCAAAAGGATACCAGCATACTTAACTCAACTAAAAGACTATAAAGAATATATACTTTCAGAAGTAAAACATTTTTAGACATAAATAATACTCCTGAAGTCTCCATTGTCTATGTTTGGGATGCCTTAAAATCATATCTATATGGACAAAGTATCAGATGGTATAATAATAAAAGGAAATCTTGGGATAAGGAATTGTTAGATATTCAAAGTAAATTAGACTCTTATAAACATAATAATAAAGAAAATATTATGGACAAGAAAGTTATTGAAGAAATAAACAAACTAAATGAGAAATACAAAGAAATTTTAACTCATAAAGTTAAAATAACTTTAGAGAAATACAAGTTTTTGTCTTATTCAATAAGCCCCAAATACTTACATAGACTTAAAAATAAAACAAAAAGGTTGAATAAACAAAACCATATCAAAGAAATCTTTTCTCTAAGGAAAAGAAGAATGTTTCTAGTATACCAGAAATACTAGATGAATTTAGAAATCACTTTCACAAAATTAACCATAGTAACATTAACATGGAACCTAAAGATAAAATAAAGGAGTTTATAACCACAAACATGAATAAAAGCTTAATAAACAACAGATTAAACTATTGGACAAGAGTATTTCATATACAGAGGTTATTACACAAATAAATAAGCTTAAATCAAACAAAGCACCGGGTAATGATGGTATTATACCAGAGATATATAAAATCCTTTCTAAAAGTATATATTCATTAATACATAAGGTTTTTATTTTGGCCCAAACTGAGTTAATAACCCCCCCCATCTTGGCAATATACATTTATTTAGCCAATTTTAAAACCTAATAAAGATCCAACTAGATGTACTTCATATCGGCCCATCTCATTACTTAATGTTGATTATAAAATGTTTATGAGTATTTTTGCTGATAGATTGAAGACAATCATCCCGGCATTATAGATATAGATCAGACAGGCTTCATTGTAAATAGAAATACTTTTGATAATATAAGAAGAACTTTAACATTAATTGATTTTGCAAATAGGAAAAGAAAGATTTAACACTTATTAGTCTTGATATAAGTTCAGCATTTGATTCAGTAAGTTGGGACTATCTGTTTACCTTACTGAAGTGCACAAACTTCTCAGATGCATTTGTAAATCTAATTGAGCATTTATACAAAGGAACATTGGCTTATATTAAGGTAGGAACATATGTTTCACAAAAATACCCATTTTAAAGGTACAAAACAAGGATGTCCACTTTCTCCACTATTATTCACTTTAGTAATGGAGCCTTGGGCTAATTTGATCAGAAACAGTACTGATATAGAGGGTTTTGAAATAGATGAAAATACAACATCCAAAATTCAACTTTTGCAGATGATGTTCTAATTACATCAGCAGGATCTAATTCTTCTATGCAGTCTCTATTTGATAAAATGATGAATTTTAAAAGTATTTCTGGTTTAATATTCAATGAAGAAAAACTAAAATACTACCTATATATACACAAAAAATATTCTCATTAGTGATTTTACTAAATAGGTACCCAATTCAGGTCAGATAACTTATTTAGGTATAATACTATCTAAAGATATTAAATCTATTATATATAATAATTATAATACCTGTTTTCTTAATATACAAAACCTTTTTAATACCTGGAATAATATGTTTTTACTATGGAGGAGAGACTTACAATTATTAAAATGATAATATTCCCCAAGATTTTATACTTAATACAATCAATAATACTTCCACCTACAAAAATAATTATCAAGAAACTGAATACACTAATGTTAAATTTCCTATGGGCACCTAATAGACCTAGGATTGCATTAAAGAAACATACTAATAGCTGGTCTCAAGGGGTATTTCTTTTCCAGACTTTAATTTATATACTATCTCTTCTATTGTAAAAGTTATTACTTTATTAATAGATCAGTCATATGTTGCAAAATGGAAAGATTATTGGGAGCTAATTAGTATGCACTTCATGAAAATCTCCTTAACACATAAAAATATGATTGTAAATAACTCCAAGTTATGGTTACTAAAGGAATTTTGTACTTCACCTATTACACCTAAACATATGGTTTGTTACCCATTAAATATTATTATTAGCTATCGTAACTTTATATTCATGCACCCTAAGTATAGGGAATGGAATTTTATTATATTCCTATAATGTATACTCAGGGTATGCTTTTGTCATCTACTTCTGAAGGAACTCATTTAGCTATAGATAATGATCTAAAGTACTGGTATCAGTTGATATCTGATAATAAAGTTAAAAATCTAGATTTCTTAAAACAAGAATTTGATCTAAGAGAAACTTGCTGGTTAGAGGTTCAGACCTTTAGACAACATCTCATTAATAAAATAGATCTAATGTCTATAACAGTTAAAGAATCTATTCCAACACTGATTGATTACTTGATATTAAATTTACAACATAAAGTTTCTGATAAAGGTAAACTTTCATACATACATAAAATTATCAGACAAGAAACTTTTACAGTGTAGATTCATACTGGAATTATTTCACTTCTATTAATGGGGACCCACCAAATCAACAAGATAAACAATATATATTGGAATCTGCCTATAGAACTACGTCTTCCATTGTCTGGAGACTTTATACATGGAAATTTTTACATAGATCTTTTATACACCTTTGATGATGAATAAAATAAATAATAAAGATAATCTATGTAAGAGATGTAATGTAGAAATTAATGCTGACTGGGCTCATATGTTTTATGACTGTATAAAATTGAAAGAATACTGGAAGTCAATTAATGAATTTTTGCAGGCTCTTTTACAGATAATTTCATTATTTCTAAATCTCTTATATTATTCAACACACCTGTACCTCAAAGTGTTAAAAGGTTAAGCTTCCCTTGTTATGGTCTATTCTAGCAGTGGCTAGGAAAATAATAACCAGAAATTGGATTTCAGATACACCTCCTTCATTCAATGAATTTAAAAATGTTATGAATATAGTGTGCCATGTGGAAATAAACACAATTAGGTCAAGAACAACTAGAAAAACATCTTATTATATTGTATAGGATAATTTACAAAATTTGTTAAAAAAATCCTAATTTCAATAGCATGGTATTTTAGTTTAATTAATTGATCTGATTGTAGTGGATGTCTTTGTAAATACTTTAGTTGTTTTGTTGAATGTTATAATCATATCTATTTTTAATTACTTGTATAAAATTGTTATGATATTTCTCTTGTATGTTAAAACAATAAACCTGTTTTGAAAAAGAATAAACAAAGGAAATACAATTAGAAAGCCATCTAGACAAGCCGTCATTGAAAATTTTATAAGCAAGTTTCTTAGCTGCAAAGGACACCAACAGCTGCGATTCTCTTCTACAAGCTTTAGTTTTGTGGAAGTAGAACCTTAGCTGTTGGTATACATCTAGTGTATGAAATAATTATTCCCTTCTGTTTGAATTATTAAAAACAAAAACTGGCAGGGGAATGGGCTGGTTCAAATTTGTTTCAGATGCCATCCTTGGTAGAAAGGAAGGATTTGTGCATAATGAAAATATGACCTTATGAAACACTAAGTAAGGAATGGAAGAGGACAGGTCATGAAACTCAGAAATTCTTCTGGTGGAAGTAATTGCCTTTAGAAATTAAGTCAAGGAATTTCAAACAAGCAGAAGATGCTGGCTCAATGGAAGACATTGTTAATGCTTGAAGAACACAACTAAGGCCTCATGGAGGGACCAGGTCTGTAATAAGAGAAAGGAACAGAAATTATCCATTCAGAAAGGCTTTATAAAGCTGTGTAAAGCTAAAGAGTGTGTGTTTATACATTTTGAAAGTTGGAGATTGTGGTTAATTGCACTTTGATGGTCATAAAACTAGAACCTGATGAAAATAGTTGCGTAAAGAAAAGTAGTACCATTCTTAAGGGAAAGTAAGTCGTTGTTGAAATTGTTTTCATTGACAGGATATAAAGATGATAAAATGAGAGATTTAGTTGAAGTAGTATTGCAGATAGAGACTATATTCAAGACATTGAGTTTCGATGTACAGAAGGTGATGAGAGAACTATCTATTGCAAAATCTAGAATTAGTTTGGAGATTAATTTGGACAATAAAGCAGTTAAGAATGTATAATTTAAGAATTTAAATATTTTATAAACTAACACCCTTCTTAAAGAAGTGGTGGGATTTGGATCATTATTTTAATCTGCAAGAAGTAAAAATGTAAAATGTATATTAGAGACATGACAGGATTATATGAATTCATAAACTTAAGTAATAAAAAGCTTGGTAGTTATGTTTGTGGGATGAATCAAGCTTACCATTTTATGAACTAGTCCATGATTTTGTACTACAATATTGGAATGACTTATTGTGGTGGTAATCTTTTCACTTGCAATTTGCAATGTGTTATTTATATGGCAACCTGCATCTCTTATAATACATTTTATATGGGGAAAACTAGTAGGAAGTTAAAACAAAATTTAATGGACCGTGTAGGTGCAGTAAAAAGAAAAATTAATATAATACAGTGTTATATGCAGCAATTTTAAAAGATTAATTTTTTGTTTTAATTTTAGAGCAAGTTAGTTTAGTAAAACATCTAGGTAATGTTGAATTGCTCTTAGGTAAAAGGGAATTGTATTTTCAGCACTTATTACTAACCGATATTTCCCCAGTTTGAATGTTTAAGTATTAAGCCTCTTCTAAAAGGGAAGGGCATGAGCAGATTATTTTATTTTTTATAAGATAAGTTGTAATTTGTGATTTGAATTACTATTTAAACTGAGAGCTACATATTCCAATTTTATTTGATGAAGTCTGGAGCTTAAATACATTTTTAGACAAAAGTACTCACAAATAATTATTTTAGTTTTGCTCTTCACTGTTCTCCCTCTTTTTTATTTTATTTTTGCGTTTATGAAGATCTGTTCGGTATACCAGTGTGTTTGGATATATACATGTATACATATACACATAAGCATATACATATGTGTGTGTATAAAATACATTCAGAATGCTGAATAAAAAAAGCACTGAAGACTCAAAGATCTACAACAAAAAGTTGAAATACAGAATGCCAAACAACTTGCAAATAAGTGCTATGTAGGGGAACATGTTCCCCTGCATATCCGCGGCTACTTATATATTCGTACTCCAAGATAACAATACAGTGGATAAAGGGCAAAAACTCAGTACCTGATGCATTATGATCTTGCGCAACAAGCTATAGTATGTCTAAAAAGAAAGTAGCAAATGCATTTGTCATTCTGTGTTTCATCCTTTTGTGGTCGATCATTCAATCATCAGTGTTTTTTCATTCTTGATTCTGAATGTATTACATATATATCTATATATCAATCTATATATATATATATATATATATATATATATATATATATATATATATATATATATATATATATATATATCTACATACATATATATCTACATACATATATATATATATATATATATATATATATATATATATATATATATATATATATATATATATATATATATATATATATATATATATATATATTCTGATTCACTTTATAATCCCGAAATCCTGAAATACCGAATTTCAGAATTTCGAGATCATAAAGCCGAAACCTGACAATCCTGAAACTCCAGAAGCGTGACTTTTAAAATCGCGAACACTACACTAGCCATACACCACACACACACACACACACACACACACACACACACACACACACACACACACACACACACACACACACACACACACACACACACACCTTCCCCCAACACACAAACACTAAAACCTACGCTACATACAAGCAGGGGGGCAAGCACCACTGCACACCCCATGTGGGGGGCTGCACCCCCACCCCCTACTTAAATATACTAACTAAACAGTCGCACTACACAAACAGACAAAAACACCATCATACAAACTACATTCCCCTTGCACACACAGATCACAGTAACCACACACACTGACACACAGTAAAGCCCCTAACCAAAACCCTTAAACATAAATACTTACCTGAACTTCCAGCTAAACACAGTAAAGCCCCTAACCAAAACTCTTAAACATAAATACTTACCTGAACTTCCAGCTATCCTTTCACACAGTGCAACAGCAGAAGCGCTACTTCAAAATCTCCATACTTCAGGATTTTGAAATTTGCGTTTCTGGGGTTTCGAACTTTTAAGCTTTCGGCTTTATAATCTCTGGATTCTGAAATTCGGTATTTCAGAATTTCAGGATTATAAAGTGTTCCCATATATACATATATACATACAGTGGATATAAAAAGTTTACATACCCTTGTTAAAATGCCAGGTTTTTGTGATATAAAAAATGAGATCACAATAAATCATTTCAAAACTTTTCCCACCTTTAATGTGACCTATAACCTGTACAATTCAATTGAAAAACAAACAAATCTGTTAGGGGAAAAAATATAAAAAAAGAAAAACATACAATACTTTGGTTACATAAGTGTGCACACTCTTAAACTAATACTTTGTTGTGTGTGCAGACCCTTAAACTAATACTTTGTTGTAGCACCTTTTGATTTAATTACAGCATTCAGTCTTCTTCGGTACACACCTGCCATCAATTAAAGAGACTCTGATTAACCCCAAATAAAGTTCAGCTGTCCTAGTAGGATTTTCCTGACATTTACTTTATTGCCTGCCACAGCAAAAGCCATGGTTCACACAGAGCTTACAAAGCATTAAAGGGATCTAATTGTTGAAAGGCATCAGTCAGGTGAAAACTACAAAAAAATTTCCACGGCATTGGATATACCATGGAACACAGTGAAGATGGTCTTCAAATAGTGGAGAAAATATGGGACAGCAGTGAAGTTGCAAAGAACTGGACTTCCCTCCAAAATTGATGAAAAGACAAGATGAAAACTGGTCAGGGAGGCTGCCAAGAGACCTACAGCAACACTGAAGGAGCTGCAGGAATTTCTGGCAAGTACTGGTTGTGTACTACATGTGACAACAATCTCGCGTATTCTCCATATGTCTGGACTATGGGGTAGGGTTGAAAGAAGGAAGCCTTTTCTTACACAGAAAAACATCCATGCCCGGCTAAAATCTGCAAAACAATACATCATGTTTCCCAAAGGCATGTGGGAAAATGTGTTATGATCTGATGAGACCAAGGTTGAACTTTTTGGCCACAATTTCAAAAGGTATGTTTGACACATAAACAACACTTCACATCACCAAAAGCACGCCATCCCCATGGTCTAGCATGGTGCTGACAGTATCATGCTTTGGGGTTGCTTTTCTTCATCTGGAACTTGGGCTTTAGTCAAGGTGGAGGGAATTATGAACAATTCCAAATACCAGTCACTTTTGGCCCAAAACCTTCAGGCGTCTGCTAGAAAGTTGAAGATGAAGAGGAATTTCACCTTTCAACATGACAATGACACCAAGCATACATTCAAATCAACAAAGGAATGGCTTCACCAGAAGAAAATTAAAGTTTTGGAATGGCCCAGCCAGAGCCCAGACTTAAATCCAATAGAAAATCTGTAGGGTGACCTGAAGAGGGCTGTGCACAAGAGATGCCCTCACAATCTGACATATTTGGAGCACTTTTGCAAGGAAGAGTGGGAAAATATTGCCAAGTCAAGATGTGCCATGCTGATAGACTCCTACCCAAGAAGACTGAATGCTGTAATTAAATCAAAAGGTGCTTCAACAAAGTATTAGTTTAAGGGTGTGCACACATATGCAACCTGCGTATTGTAAGTTTTTTATTTTTTATATTTTTTCCCCTAACAGATTTGTTTGTTTTTGAATTGAACTGTACAGGTTATAGGTCACGTTAAAGGTGGGAAACGTTTTGAAATGATTTATTGTGGTGTCATTTTTTTATATCACAAAAAACTGGCATTTTAACAGGGGTATGTAAACTTTTTATAGCCACTGTGTATACATATATATATATATATATATATATATATATATATATATATATATATATATATATCTACACACACACACACACACACACACACACACACACACACGTACATTTCTTTATCTCGAATGTTCAAAACAGTGAACATAAATATCATTTAAAAATATCGACCACAGAAATGGTAAAAAAATATATATATATATATCTGTGTGTGTGTGTGTGTGTGTGTGTGTGTGTCTACTTTGTTTAGTTGAATCTCATTTAACTGAATTTCATTTCACCCCGACCACATTGCTGAAAACACAAATGACTGAAAACTCATTTCACTGAATCTCATTTCAATGAACTGTAGTTAGTATATATGGCACTGTGTAGAGTACTGTAAGGCAAGTAAAAGGTATATGCCCTGTCGATGTCTTTGTATGTTAAACAGGTGTGAGCCATGCATGGTAGAGGTGGCAGTTCATCGTTGTCATACCTGACAATGAGAACTTACTCTGCCAGGAGTTGTACTGCCACATCCATGCCCACGGTCAGGTTCACTGCTGCTACCTGAACATGACTGATGTCTGCTGGATGAGCTCCCATCATGAGGATGCCCAGGACCACAACCCCATGGCCTGCCTCATCTGGGTGTGGATAGCTCAACCACTGATGGAGCAGTGGAAGTAATGCCTCTATGGGAATGTGATTGGGCATGGCCATATTGGCTAACAGCAGATGATATGGCTGACCTACACCCACGAGGATGCCATCCCCCTCACAGCAGACATTCTGTCACAGACATTGCCTGTTCCAGCATGTCATTCATCCAGTCCATTGAACTGGCAGCATGGTTGAGGCAGTTACACATGTCAGCCTGTGCTACATCTACAACCCTAAGCATTTCTCTGGAGGACCTATGGGAACATGCCTGTGCCTCCATGATGGCCCTAAACATACAATGAGTGGCCTGGGAAGAGACACCTGGATCAGGTGGAAGATGGATAGCAGGCATCCTCTGAGCACCCTTAACAATCCTCCTGTGTGGCACCTCACCCACACTTTGGTTATGGCCAGAATCAACAGGCACTAAAGCCATAGTAACCACACTTCCCTGATCGATTGTCTCACCGTCCATCTGTTTAATATCTGAGGGCTAACTGGAATGGGTAAGCATAGGCCTACTGGCTGTGTCTGATGGAATTACAGAGGATGGCTGTATGTCAACCTCAGTGTCAGATTCAACCTTTGCACTACTTTTGCACAATAATTGTACTTCTCTACCAAAATCTGTTATGCAACGTCATTTGCACTTGACCCTACTCTTATGAGCACAACACCAGGAGTGCTTATTGCCAACACATTTTTCTAAATAGTATTGATAGCCCTCAATAAACAACATGTCTTTTCCCTTTTGACTCTTCTTGGTCAAGTACCTATTACCAATGACACCTGGATTGTACGTGACACTATCCTCCTCAGCCATCTGTGAACAAATATATGATTTTATTAGCATCCTAGATAACTTTGCTTAATAGATCAACCATTATCAAGGCTATGCAGCTGATACATACCTGGAGTTTTAGGATACGGCCACACAAACTAGTAATATGGAAGGTTCTATCTCACTTAGTGCAGTGTATCCCTATTGCGCAGTGCATTCTGAGCAAAACACACAATGTGTAAATTGTGCGGCCAATGTTGCTGTTACATTTATGATGTTGAACATTATAATGATGATACTGAACTGGCATTCGCTTATTTAGTAGTTCTGTCATTGAAACTTTGCACATATGTGATCTTTAGGCACTGCTTTCGACAATAAGTACATCGACAATGTATCCGTCGGCTAAATTAATGTATACCCTCACATTATATGCCTTAAGCTCAGTATGGTAATTACCTAACGCTCTCCTTCTAACCTGTTTCTTCTTTTTTTTTCCCTTAATTCTGCTATCCCCCACCCCCCAATCTCTAAACTACAAGGTGCCCATCTGGATGAATTTAACACTCAGGGATTAAAAAAATAAATCACCTGAAAGCTCACTATAAACATGCCAAAATGATTTATAAATAAGAAATTGTGTATAAACTTTTTTCCTATTAATTGGCTATTCAATATGCAATGTTTTTTGGCTTGAATAGTTGTTTTAATATTACATGTTTTTTTACACTTGTATGCTATACAGTGTGCACCCCCCGCCCACAAGTACGGCTATCCCCGTCCCAGATTAATTTAATTAAGAATTGTACTTGCAGCAGTTTCTGATTCCACTGTGCTTAGTTAAGGAGGAGTACAGAAAGAACTTAAATGTTTTTAAATAGATTTGCTGTTGCCTCATGGATTGTTTTTTTCTGAGTACTTACCTGAAGATTCTTGGTCTCTCGGGTGTCATCCTGCTCTGTTTGCCCTCTGGGCACACTTTGCTCCCCTACTCTGCTTCCAAATCTCCCCCATCTCCACTACCTCTAAATTTAAACCTATCCACACCACACCCCTTCCTCTGTTGGCTCCAACCTTCTCATCCATACACCTCCATCTCTCAATATATTTCTAATAATATCACACTAGCATCCCATCTACATACTACTCACCTTCCTTCATTTCTACAAACTATACTATTCTCCTCCAGTTATCCACGTAGGTAGTTTTTCTGATTACTTCTCTAATAATCCTTAATCTAAAATGATTCTCCTTACTCTCCTATCACTAATGGTCCTCTCCCTCTCTTCACTTTCATCATATCTAATCCCTATCCGACCTATGCTAAGCCGTGCTTATCTCATGTGAATGAAGCTTATCAGTGTGCAAACCCAAACTAGTGGCCCACCCAGGAAGCAGACAGAACACCTGCAGACAGTGCTTCTGTAAAAGTGCAAAGGTCAAAAACACAACATTGTTGCAATTTTTGCTTCCATCATGCAATGCCACTAAGTGGCATTGCACAGCATTTAGCAAGGCTCCCCAACACCTGCAGTTATAGAACACCTAAAGCTAGGACACAGACAGCCAAGAACTGAAAACAGATGCATTCAATTAATTCTGCTGGGCACCAAACACACACGCTACGTGGCATTGTGGGGTGGTTAACACTGGGAACTTAGGAATAAGTAAGAAATTATGGAAATGTCATATAACTAGCCCTGTGCCAGCAGGTGCAAGTGGAGGGCTAGATTATAGATAGTCCTGGGTTCTAGTAAAGGGTGTGCAACCTATTTTTACTGTTGTGACAGTGCAGTTAATATCAATTTTTCAGTTCATTGCTAAGTGTTATTTCAACATTCTTGTGGCAACAGGTGTAAGCACAGCACATCAACAGCATAAGACTGCCATACACATGGCCCTGGGTTCTACTACAGGATATTCCGTGCATTTTTACTGTTCCACTTTGCATTATATTCACCCTCACTTATAAAACTTTATAGTGGAGCTGATATGACTTATATGTGTGAGGGATAATACACCCTGATTGTGTTTTCAGATGTCTGACTGAAGCTATACTGTCTACTATAGTTAAGTGCTATCTGGACTTACATGGCCTTCACAATTACATAAGACATATACACAACTGGATGTATATACAAGACCCTTGTCAGGTCACACACATACATGTGTAACACAACTGGATGTATATACAAGAACCTTGTCAAGTCACACACATACATGTGTAACACCTCAAACTGTCAACTATATTTATGAATGATTCTAGACTATGTCTGAGCAGTACTTCTTTTGTGGCAAAGATAGAGAATCAACACTGTGGAAGAAAATGTTATGTCCTTTATGCCTAGGTTTGAATCCCAGCTTTAAAAATCAGTTTTATCAGTGTATAAAGCCAAAACAAATGTCAGGTCATGACATTTATGCCCCCAGTGCATGTCTACAAACTGATCTTGTCTAACAGTTACCTCCCAATTTTCAATATATATTTCCAAGCTACAGCAGCAGACACCCCTCAAACTAACATCAAGTGACAGATTAACCTTCCTATTTCAAGTATTTATGTAATCTCTGCTCTGCTGCGCTCCGCTTAAAATCGAGGAAACTGGGTTGGCATTGTTGCTCAGGTTTGTGTGCTACCAGTTAATGCGATAACTGGAATTGGCAGAAAAACATCATTTTCCATTGCCATAGGTCAGGTTTTAGACATGACTGGAGTTAGTGGGAAAGTTGCCAAGTGCAGGGCACATATGTGGAGTGTCCAGGAGTCCAGGATATTTATTGGACTCCTGGTAAAGTGCCACAGCCAAAGACTTCTGCAGGATGACTATTCTGGCTCCAAGTACAAGTCTGAGGTGTAGAATAGTTTAGCTCAGGCTGTATCCAGTGCTACTGGCATCCCATGCACTGGAGAATAATGTAGGCATAATTTTAATGACCTACATAGGTGCAAAAGGGATACCCTCATCCATTGGTTGGGTGAATTTGAGACTGCGGACATCCCATAGCTGTGTAAGTATGATAATAAGAGAGAATTTGTAATTATTAGAAAAATAAATGTAGGCAAGACTCCTATGCATAATGCTCTTCTGTTCTTCCCCAGCTAATTCTGACATAGAGTTCAACAGACAGGCTCATTCTGCTCAGTTGGAGAGACTGAGAGAGGCAAGTGGTATGTAAGCAGCACAAGAGAAGTATTATTGTAGCTTAAAAAGTTAAAGATATATTTTTGGGTTTTTTATACAGTTTTAGCAAATTGAGCATGCATATCCTAACTAACAGCAAATATGCATGATTTAGTCTGTAACACAAACCAACATTTGGAGTCAAATATAAGACTGTAGTCAAAGGTTCTGGGTTCAAATACTACAAGTAACAAATACACAGTACTGCATTTCTTTAATAATATTTACATTAAAATAAAACTCTATACAAGTGCATAAATGACGTGCTGTCAACTGTAATCTGTATAACTGGAAAATGCATATTTGCAATACATGCACCTTTCATAGATTACTTTCAACAATCTGTAGTTATAGTGTGTATTTGTTAGGACATATACTTAAATGTAATACTTCAGATAAAATAGTTGTATAATTGTGTTAATGCACTGTATGTCACATATAATAGTACTAATTTTACCTCTCTTTTTCTCTCACCTCAATCCTTATCTCTCTTTTTTATTTTATATTATTTGTCATCAAAATGTCTCCATGTTATCCATCTGTACCAAATCACTAAATGCTACACAGCACAGGGATGTAGACCAGCCCCAGCAGATCAGCCTTCCCCCACTCCACCAGCCCCAGCACCGATGCCCAGCACATCTGGGAGCCAAACTGTAAGCACTGCCTCTGCTGCCCCTACACTACCTGCACCCTGAGGTAGCACAGCCCCAGCAGCTGTTGAAGTGGTACCTTTCAGGAGCTGCCAGGGTTGGTGCATAGGGTTGTGCCACATTACTAGTGTATGCCTACTCCAGATGGAGAGGCTGCTCTCCCTCATGGTCTGTAGGAGGGGAAGATGTCAAGCACTCCAGCCACCAGTGGAGTAAGGGGACAGACATGACAGTCTAGTGGGTGAGGACTCTATTCTCACTGTCTCCATGTTTGACAGGCATGAGCCTGTGTTGTCCCCTCCCTCACCCCAATCATGGTATCCCCCAACCTTTTGTGTCCCTCAGCGTCCATGTCTCTTGTCTTGTTTATCAGGTTCTGGGGGTATTTAAGGTAACTGTTTATTAGTATGGTTATCACTGACGAAGGCTATATGCCAAAACTGGTCTGAACTATGTGTATTATGATACTTCACTAAAGATTCTATTGTTTCAGATGTCCTTATGGTGCTGACCTTTCTTTTGGAAAACCTAATGAGAGAACATAGGGCATATTGTCTATGTTGATTCAGCCAAGACCTTTGACACACTCCCCCATTCATGTATCATAGAGAAACTCTCTCATCTAGGGATTAACCCATACATTAATAGATGGGTAGCCATCTGGCTCACAAACAGAACACACACTGTCAAAGTTAAGGAGTCCACCTCCACCAGCAGATCAGTTGCCAGTGGAGTACCACAAGGATCTGTGCTGGCCCCTCTGGAGTTTGGAGACTATTTCTCTGAAGTCCAGGTGAAGGTAGATGGCCTGTGGCTTACCAAGTTTGTAGATGACTGTCAACTGGGCACAACCATATAGACTCCCCCAATGAAGTGTGCACTTGCTTGACATTACAGATATCCTTTTACATCAGTATGTGAGATACTGTTATTGCCATATTCTCCTCACCATACACTGCTGATATCATCAGTTATAAAGTGGTGTCTGAGACAATATAAGTCAGACTTGAGCTGTGGCACTTGCATTAAATACAGACTTCTATAGTTTGGGTATTTAGATAGGTATGGGGTTCTAGTCTCACTGCAGTCAACTGGAGTCTGGAGTGTGTGTGTGTGTGTGTGTGTGTGTGTGTGTGTGTGTGTTTGTGTGTGTGTGTGTGTGTGTGCATGTGCGTGTGTGTATGTGTGTGTGTGCGTGTGCGTGTGTGTGTGTGTGTGTGTGTGTGTGTGTGTGTGTGTGTGTGTGTGTGTGTGTGTGTGTGTGTGTGTGTGTGTGTGTGTGTGTGTGTGTGTATATACACTTGCTTGACATTACAGAGAGCCTTTTACCCAGCATGTGGAGCACTGCTATTACCATATTCTCCTCACAAGGCACTGCATATGTCATCAGCTATATATCTGATTTATGGATGTACACTATTCCCACCAGGGCAGGATCAGAGACTTGCTTGCAGGCCAGGCAGAAGTCACCTCATCCTATATGATGCAGATTAGAGTGCCATGGCTTTCAGTCTATCCATGCAGATCACGGCATGGTTTGTAAGCCCTGTGTTTTCTTGGTGAGAAACCTCTGTGGTCTCTCCAGCTGTTGCATGTGTCTGATGAGTTACATGCAAAAGAGGGCGTTATACTCTATATTAGTGTTCTGATGAGGTCCGAGTACAGTGCTGTAATATAATCCTCAGATCTGAATATGATGTCATGACTTATGATGCACACAACATAGACTTTCAATGGTAGTGTGGACACTTGGTTGAACTTCAGATTGCCATGTATGTGTGTTCCCAGTGCTTGCATCACTGGGTTTCAGCAAAGCAGGGCTATTATCAATGCTGCTGTAAGTAGCAGGGAATTCCACTTTGCAGAAGCAGAAAATAAAGATACATTTTTCCATTTATTTGTAGACCATGTGGCTTTGTCACTAATCATTTTTTTGTTAGAACCTACTGTAGTATGTTATCATCATAGGTGGACTCAATGATTGCACCCGGTATGCAAGAATCAGCAAATGTGGTAAACCAAAGGCAGTATACTTTAGCCTGGACTGTCAAGGAATAGATTCCAAACAGTAAAGGGCCAAGCACAGATCCCTGGGATACGCCAATTGTGACAGCTGTACTGGTACAGGTTAATTCACCAACTTTCACAGTATGTGTTCTGTCAGTGAGCCAGTTGCTTACTCATCTAGTGATGTAAGGTTTAATCCCCAGCAGGGAGAGTTCCTCAATGATACCCGTGTGGAGGATTTTGTTCAAATAATAGGCCAGATCAAGATAGCCAGTATACACTGTCTTACCTTTATCTAGACCTATCACACAGAATCAATGGGCTGTAACAACATCACAGATCACCTAAGTCATGACTCATCACATACACCTTCCTGACATGGTTGAATACACACTTCAACAAATCCTCTACACAGACTATGTTCCTTTAGAAGGGTGTACATCAACATGCATCTGTCTGAGTTGAGGGAGCAGCACGTGATGCATGCATGTATAGACACATCCTGACTCTCCTCATTTGTGACGTAGACCAACATTTCATTATGGACCTTTTCTAAATAATCTCATTTGTGAGGTAGACCAACATTTCATCATGGACCTTTTCTAAATGGACATTAGCAATATCCCAGTTGTGTGCAACAGACTGCTACTTCCATGTATTTTACATCTGTTAGATGTCCTCAAAGAGGTCATCAGGGGCATGCATGATGACAACACTATCATCCTTTTGAACTTGACAAGCCCAAGGCATTTGACACAAATCCACACTGAGGCATTCACTCATCCCTGTCAGATGTGGCCATAAACACCTATATCACCAAGTGGGTAGACCACTGTATTATATACATGGCATCTAAATTTGTTGAAATGTGTAATGTGACCTATATCTCAGGTCCATTGATTAGGACTGTACACCAGGGCTGTCTGCTAGACCCTTTCCTGTCCATGATTTAAGTGACAGACATCATGGGTGACATACACATCCCACGTCCAAACAGCTGTCTGAAGGACTACAGATTGTGGGCAATCATTGACTCTAACTGTGATATCAGTATAATACAGACAGTATCAACACACACCAAAGATTGCTGCCACAGTCATGACAACACCTGCAATGACACAAAAACATGGGGGATTTGTTACGTCAGGAAAACAAACACAAAACCCAAGCATAATGTAGACATCACACCCTATAATCAGACCAACAGGTATGTGAACTGTGTTCTGGGGGTAGATGGTAAGTGGAACATCCACCAACATGTAGTCACAGTGATGACAACTTCCTTGTATGTAACACAACTGCTGAGTATGTTATACCAGATGCATGTGTGCTACCTGTTCTGGTGATGCACACAGTGCATACATAGCGGTTTGACAACATTAATGGCATGAATAAGATTCATGACAGTGTGGATTGTACCATATATATCTGCCATGCACACCAGTCAACTAGACTGTATTGATCATAATGTCACATACAGGTGTAGCAGTGCCCCTCCTAACACCTCAAGCAGACAGATGTTACAGTATCCGGACAGTGTGCATGATTATCCACATAGAGTGTGGACACATCATAGTAGCTGTAGAATTGTGTTTGTGCAGAAACATCTCTGATCACTCTAAATCACATATGTTATGTCAGAGACATGGGATTACTGGTGGTATTATTCTGATATTGTCCATGATTGTGCATGCTTCTTTTACTGTTGTCCATGAGCCTTTACCTGTGTCCCACTTGCTGGAGACCTCTGCTGAGATTACACTTGTATTCAGGCAAATCAGTTTGCACAGCTTCACAATATACTACCCCAACTGTATATCACATCCCTGACAGATGTCATGTAAGGTTGCTTATCTCACACAGACCTCTTTCCCATTGTTATGTCAACTTGTCTGACAGTCACATAATGCACATTTTCACTGTGCAGTCCCTACTGTAACATATTGGTATGTGATTGGTTTTGCTGCTACAACTGTCTTCCATTGACATGGCCTCATCTGCTGTACATTAGGTTGTTTCACCTGTCCTCTTTCCATATGTTCATTCCTAGAATTCATTTGTGTGTCCCTATTCAATACACATACTCCCCCTGAGTGTTTATTTTACCTGGCAACCCATGTACTATTAGAGATCACTTATACAACTTTGGCACAGAATGCCAGGAATGGGATTTTACAACACTCTGCACTGTGTACACTGTCCAGTACGCTGTTTGGACCATATACATAACTATCATACCTCTCAACTGTACAGATTTTTGCCTTGTATATCTTTTTGTGTGTTCCTTGTAAAACATGTGGTTTTCTGCCATATCACTGGGACGATCTCAGATTGATGTTGCACAATAATTACATACATTTGATTTTCAGACTTCATATCCTTCAGAAAATGTGTATTAACTCAACCCCCTTGTTATTCTAGCACATTTCTAAGTTTAAAAGAACAAATATGTAAATCTGTCCCTATTTCTGGGTCATTGTCCCCCCATTATATTGTGCTTTGTCCAGATTTCTTGCACTAAGAGATTGAGAACTATGATAAATATTATATGTTAAGCCCTGGTGATCACTGTGGTATTCTATGCTTTGAGTTAAACAAGTTTTCTATCTGTGTTGTTGTACATTGTTTCCTGGCTGGCAACCCGTGCTTATTTATGTTTAAATGCGAGTGGCATGAATATGTAATTAGCGCAGCTGGTCACTGTGCATCACCACTCATACACACATAAACTCTGTTTAGGGTTTGCATGAATCCTACATGGAGTTTACTGAATCCCAGGGAATATCTTTATGTGATGTACACTAATAAAGTATCTCAGACATGTCAGTAAAGAAAACATAAGTGAATAAATACATTCATACATATGTACATAAAACAAATAAATGCTACCTCATAACTATTATACTCTCCACGCATTCATAAACAAGCAAGAAATATTAAAAGCAATAATTTGCAAGAACTAATAAAGCTTATGACCAATCACTGGCTCTATCTAAATAGCTGGAGTCTCTCCAGAATAATGATATAAATAGCATCTAAATTTCATACATCAGATATAGTTAGCATCATTAGCTTTTTATGCCACACTGTATCTAGCACTAGACACAATGTGATAAAACTCTAAATTTAATAATCCTCAATGCAATAAAGATTGAAGCAGCTGGCTTGAGTGGGCATGTTTTGCTCATGTTAAAAAGGGTTCCTAGAATACATTACAGTGTGTGTGTGTGTGTGTGTGTGTGTGTGTGTGTGTGTGTGTGTGTGTGTGTGTGTGTGTGTGTGTGTGTCTGCGTGTCTGCATGTGTGAGATAGTACAGGGCTATACCAGTTGAAACCTGTGTAGTTAGTGTTTCATGTCAGATACTACAGCTATGGTGCTTTTGCCATGCTTAATGCGATATCTTCCTCCAGATGTAGTTAATCCTTTTCTATCTACTACAAACTGAACTTTGGACACAAGCTGCAACATTACATCCAACAGCTGATTTAATCCAGCAAAGATATGGGTAATGCAAGTAATGTGCATAAACTGTATCTTGTTGAAAACTCAGCCTAAGTGTTACTTGCAGGTCTCATCATAACTCCTTTTTATGCGTCTCCTGAAAATTATTTTTTTTCTCCTTATTTTGTACATTGGATTAATCCTGTTTATCTTGTTAAGTAACTGAGTGTCATGCTATACAAAAGGCCATTTCCTCTTGTGGCTGGAAAATAAGTGATGTACTAGTGAAGGTGATCAGGACTTTAAAAAAAATATCTGTCTGTCTGTCTGTCTGTCTGTTTATCTATATATCTATTTATCTGTATGTCTATCT
Source organism: Protopterus annectens (assembly GCF_019279795.1). Lineage (NCBI taxonomy): Eukaryota > Metazoa > Chordata > Ceratodontiformes > Protopteridae > Protopterus > Protopterus annectens. Next base: position 1,947,981,601 of record NC_056737.1, read on the forward strand.
ATATCTCTGTCTATCTACATGTCTGTCCACCTGTCTGTTGGTCTATCTATCTTTCTATCTGTCTAGCTGTCTGTCTCTCTATCTAGGTATTTGTCTGTCTATCTATATATCTGTCTATATGTCTGAATATCTGTTTTATCTATTTATCATAGGTTCATCGAATGATACTAGGCTATTGTTCCCCCAAGGCCCTTATAAGCCTAGTCAAGAATTTCTCCCATGTTCCCACAAAGTCAGCACCTGTTTCCCCTGTGGGATCCCAGGGGTGTATTTTCTGTTTCCCATTCAGTCATCCAGGTTCCTCTTAACGAAGGCAAGTGAGGTACTCTGCTTGACATGGAGAAGGAGACTATTCCACAGATGGGGGAATATTTGGGACACAAAGCTATCCTGCCAACAAGTTCTATAAATGTCATAGACCAGGCTGAGGCCTTGCATGCAGGGTGAGCAAGTGGAGTTTGACTTACAGATATGCAGCAATGCCATCAAAGCTGGGTCTGAGATAGCTTTGTATGCCAGACACAGGCCACCTCTGAGCAATCTGTATGAGACTGAGTAGAGGGACAGGGCTTTTAGCCTATATGTATAGGATAGGTGTTTGAGACCCTGGATTTTCCTGGTCAGGAACCTATGTGGTCTCTCCAGCTGCTGCATGTACTTGGCAAGGTACATGCAGAAAGGGGGCATTGTACTTGATGATGGGTCTGATAAAGGAGGAGTTCAGGGATGCTATGATCTCCTTGTTCCAGGATGAAATACCCTTTCTTATGACATGGGCCATGTAGAAAGTCTTCCGTAAAATGGAGGCAACATGGTGGTCAAAAGGTTGCTATCAACCTGGGTGCCCAAGTCCATCATGACTGACTGCATGCTTAGTACTTTGTTATTAATGTGATAATCAGTGGGGATGTCATTTTCCCCAAAGGGGATGATGCATTTCTTGACATTCAGTTTGAGGCCATACTTCTGGCACCAGTCATTAGTTTGGGTAAGGCCCTCTTGGAGGATGTTCACATCACTAGGGGAATTTAAGACAGCACCCAGCTTGCAGTCATCAGCAAACTTGGTCAGCCACAGACCAATGGTTTTGGTTTGTACCTCATAAAAATATATCCCAAATAATAGAGGCCCCAAGACTGATCCTTTGGATACGCTGCTCATTATGGGTTTACTACTAGAGGTGTCTTCCCCTATTTTGACTGAGTGGGTTATATTAGTAAGCCAGTTAGCTACCCACCTGCTAACATGTGGGTTGTCACCTAGCTGGGAGAGTTTATCTATTATGCCCAAGTGGGGAATAGTGTCAAAGGCTTTGGCAAGGTCAAGGTAGGTGGTGTGCACCATCTTCTCCTCGTCCATGGCTTTGGTGACTGTTTTGAAGAAGTAGACCAAGCTTAACGGGCATGATCTCTCTTTGACAAAACCAAACTGTGTGGGGTCAAGCGTTTGGAGGTTGTCAATGTTCTCGTTTATAAGATCCATGATAATGTATTCCATGGCCCTGCAAATCAGGCTAGTTAGGCTGAAGGGCCTATAATTGCCTGGGTCAGTGTAGAAGGGATGACAGTGGCTGTCCACCTTTTGGCTGGGATGAAGCCGGTGCTTAGGCTTTGGGTGAATAGGATGCCTAATGGTGCTTAGAGCTCTTTCCTGAGTTCATGTAGGATGCAGCCAGGGATGCTGTCGGGTCCAATGGAGGCTGTTTTTTTTGCCTTTGAGAGAGCATTAAAGACCTGCTCCCTGGTGATGAGGGGGAGCAGGTGCTGGATGTCCTGGCTTACTGATGGGGAGACAGGAGAGTGAAGTTTTAACTGAACCTGTCTGCCAGCAGGTTGGCTGTATCTGTGGCATTTGTGTATGTGGTGTTCTTCACCACCAGTTCAGAGCAGATTTGGGTATTACCTTTGAGACTGTGGACGTATGTAAGAAGGCCTTGTGATTGTCCTTAGAGGATGTGGCCAATTTGGACTTGAAGTTAACCTTAGAGGATTTTGCCAGTGACCTTATTTGCTTGCTCAGACAAAGGTGAAATTGCTTCCAGCTTGACACCTGCTCCTTCTTGGTCCTGGACAGGAATTTTTCCTTTTATTATGGAGACTGTTTATTGCTGCTGTCCACCAGACAGGTTTACTCTTCCTTGAGGAAGATGATTTGGTTCAGTCAGGTATTGGTGAATCCATGCAGCTATGTATGTGCTCATATAGTTTTTTGGTGAAGGCTTGGATATTAGTGCTATTTCCAAATGAAGGGATGATGGGTGTGAATATGCTTATACCTGATCTCGGGAGGTTATAGTTAGCTTTGGAAAAAAATTTGTTTGACCCTGGCAAGGGGGGGTCAGGGTAGATGGTGACTTCAAAAGTGATTGCTTTATGGTCAGATCTTACCAAGGAGGATGACACTGTAGGGGTGCTACAATGGCTACTCATGTTGGTTAGTACCAGGTCCAGGATATTTTTACCTGTTGTGGGGGTGTCAATCAGCTTTGCCAATGCATTGGCACTGACAAAGTCAAGGAATCTCTGAGCATTTGTGTTTGGGCTAGAATAAGTCTTCCACTCTATGGTTGGGTAATTTAAGCTGCTCAGGATCAGGGCAGAGGGTTGAATCTTGATGGATTCAAGTAAGTCCAAATACGTGAAGTGGGCATCCTGAGTCAAGGTTAGGGGCCTGTAGCTATCTATGATTTGAATAGGTATTTTCTCAACAGTTATCTGCACCTGGAGTGTCTCCTGTGTGTCATACTATTTGACCAGCCTGGAGGTGTGAACGTCTTTGATAAATATTGAAACTCCACCTCCTTTGGCTTTGTAGCCCTCCGTTTGGGGTCTGAAAGTTTGGTAGGATGAGTAACCTGGTAAGGCTGAATGCTCTTTGCAGCTGTGAACCAGGTTTCAGTGACTGCACAAATGTCAACATCTTCCAGGGAGAGGAATGCTTGTAATGAGTGCAGTTTCATGATAAGACTCCTAGCGTTTAGCAGCATGACCTTTAAATTTTATTTAGAAGAATTTTTCACTTTGGTAATTTTTGTCCTCATGACTTTGCCTAAAAAGGCACTATGGGGGAGGCAAGAGCCTTTGCCACAGGCCTGAAGCCCAGGGGAGACAGATGTAGGTCATCTCTGGCAAAGCATTGTGGTCTGTTAATCATGTCCTCCCAGGCTTTCAGATACTGGATCCGCTTGGAGTGACACAAGAAATTAAGCCAAGTGTTAAAGTCAATCCTTTTTTGTTTGTAACCACAACCACCACGAACCTCTACACACCTTTAAAACGTAAAAACACACAATCCACTGGTCGGCACAATAAAGGTGTATCCTCCACAAACCACGCTTCAAGAATGTCATTCTTGAAGCGTGGTTTGTGGAGGATACACCTTTATTGTGCCGACCAGTGGATTGTGTGCCTTTTTTGTTTGTATTGCAGCATCATTCTGGGTGACAGTAGGGTGCTACTTAAGGCTAGGGACATACCTGCCTGGGACACCCATTCAGTGAACTCAATCATGTCTCTCTTCATATAGTCCAGAGAGGTACATCTCAAACATTCACACCAACACGGACTATGACAGAGTTGTAACAGTACATGTTGTTAAGAGACTTGAGTGCGTCATTGTTATGGCAGATTCTAGCACCTGGCAAGCAACTTACTGTGACTTTTTCCTTGTCTAGCCTGGTGAGGGGGACATCTGTGTGTCTCGTAATAGTCTCCTATGACTAGTATACTAGGTTTGTAGCTTGGCCTTACAGGCTGTGAGACACAGGTGTGTGTACTATGTGTGGTGCTTGGTGCTGTGGGTTGTGATGTTCCTGTGTGTTTTTGCCTCGGTGGTCTCTTTTGTTTAGGTACGTTTTTGTAGAGAACCTCCGCATATGTGGGAGTGTGTTGTACAGGTATGGGTGGTGTTAGAGGTGTGGTGTTTGTGGTGTTTGAGAAGACAACCTTCTCAGTGCTAGATGTGCTGGCTTGTGATTGAGACAGCAAGGATTCTACGTTCTTAATGTAATTGCATCTCTCACATATTGTATTCCTAGGTAGTAGTAGAAGAGGGTTGTCTGTGTACATAAGGCAGTTGCTACAGTGTCTCAGGATGCCCACATCAACCAGACTAGCAGGAGAAACCATAGGAAATTGTCCATCCATAATTGTCAGAATCTGTGGAAGAGAGGTCAGGGGTAGTAGAGGGGGTACTATCTGATGAGAGCACCTATAGGTGTGAGTAGGGCTGGATAAAATCAATACAATAGCTGCAGTGGAGGGCCCCACTTACACAGTAGTGCTGGTAAGGGAAAAGCTGCAGCTGAGATACCTCACAAAGGGTTACAAATAGCACAGCAGGGGTGTGTGACACACAAACAAGTACAAACTCACGCAAACACAGGCCTTAAGTACCACAAATATGAAAGTAAAATAGAAACACTGGAATTGACCGATCAATCCTTTTCCCTGAGCTGCTAGCCAAACACCCTATGCCAGACCAGTTCCAACCAGTTCATTTACTCCCAGAAAGTGCAGGTAGGCCCTAGACAACACAAAATGGTGTAGCAGGAAACAGAGGAAACACAGGAATCACACAGACAGATCTGGATACAGCAAAACCTGTAACCAGGCTATGCTCAAGATATTTAAACTCTGTTTAGGTTGATTTAACACAGGAGAACAGATACACTCTTAAATATATCATCAGAAGAGTTCACGCTCAGTTAATTAAACAGTTTAAAAGTAAAGTAGTGAAAAAATAAAGCGCAGATATAATGCAAGTTAATAAAACAGCACAGCTAATCAAATACAAGTGCAGTATAAGTCAGAATAAATTGAAAAATGGCAGTTTTGTAGATTATCTCAGCAGTTTTGAAATCAGCACAGGGTAGATGCAGAATGCTCTCCACGTTGTATCTCAACTCTGTCTATCTATCTATCTATCTATCTATCTATCTATCTATCTATCTATCTATCTATCTATCTATCCTCATACTTTGTGTATTTTCTTAGCTATAAGGCCAGTGACTTTACTTTCTGTTACTTTCTTTCTTCAGTCTTGGGAAAAGGAGACCTTAATTATTTGGGTGGGGCCTGTCTAATGACCTATATTCCACCAAATTATTCAACCTAACATTTAAACATATACCTTATGAAGATGAAAACAAGTTATGAAAGAGTTTATTTATGTTGGGAGTACTGTTTCATTGCTTTGGCAGCCACAGTTTTTAAATCATTTCTGGCTTGTTCTACATTTTCTCTGACTGAATTAATTCTGAAACTCTGGCTTAGACATCTATCTGGTATAAGCAAATGGAGGAATCTACAGCCCCATAGCTCCCTAATACCCCAAACCCTGTTTTCCAAGTCATAACTTCTGGACATGTGCTCTGCAGTCTGTTAATCATATAGACAGTAGTAATGTTTTCTGTTCTCTAGATATAACTTTGGACACTGCACTTTTTTTACTCACTCCATGACTGTCAATCATACCTCTGTACCCTATAGACCCATTCTCTCTCCCTCCCATCCTACATGGTACGAGCACCTCACAACACCACATGCAGGGATCTTATGTTTCCAATGTGGACTGCCTTACCTGCAGTCTACACTTTTACCTAGGTATTTGGGGTGTATTTCTGCTGTCTGAGGACCATCTTCTAAAAAAAGAAGCTGTCTACTCGAATAAATCTCTTAAAACTTAGTAAATCAAGTAAAATGTTTTTACATGCACCTAACTTCAACCCTGGCAGTTGACATGCATGCCCACCAAAACAAGGGCTTTCTATATCGTAAAATGCATTTTCATGCTTCCACGCATATGACAAAGGCTTCTGTGTGAATACAGCTGGTAGCACCAAGAAGATGCCATTGGCCCATATGCCGCATGCTGTGGTGGTGGTAGGGTGACAGCACTGCAAAGCTTACAGCTACTCTGCTTTCCCAGAATGAGTGAGCCAAGAGTGGTCACTCACCCTCACCCTGTCCTCCTACCTCCTCCACCACCTAGGTTACCTGTTGATCCAGGATTGCCAGAGTCACAAGTACAGCTCTATCCCTTCATACCCCATAAATGATATAGGAAAATTAATGTTTATATTACCTTTAAGCTGCTTTGTTAGGTAATTGGTATCTGTGAAAATGATTACTAATCATTGTGTAGTGTTGTTGTTTTGTGTGTTAAGTAACAAATGTTTTGTATACTGTTGATTGCAGTATTTAATGTGAATGTGACAGAAAACAAAGAAACACAAACCAAAGTAATTTGTGCTTGCATGCTTTGATGTCTTATTTCTGGTAAAATTCTTAAAATACAGTATACACTCTTACTTGTTAATTTGTTAGGTTTAAATAAACATTGAAGGTTGTGCGTCAGGCCCGGCAAGTTGGCACGTAAAAATTTACTGCCAATCATTAGCGGGCCGGAGTTCCGCTGTGACGACCCCTAACCAGGAAAAGCCAAAAGACACAACAACAACAACTGCAACAAAGTGTGGTCAGTTTGAATTTTAACAGAGTAGGATTCAGCAGTTCTTATCTGTAATATTTAAAGTTCCTCCCCGGGCATCCACTGAAAATAGGCTCTGTCCTACTCAGGCTTTCAAATGTTAAATAAACAAATAAATAATAAATAAGAACAAATTGAATTTAATACTTTGGGTATTTTTGCCTGTCTCTTCATGTGCTGAACACTTTGTGCGCGTACTAGTTTGCTTATGTCAAGCATTACCTTAACTTACACCAAGAGCAGGGAACTACTGTATGTTTGTCACTAATGTTGCTCTGAAATCATCTCACATAAATTATAATGTACTTTCTCTAATGCTAATATAATTACTCATGATTTGCTGTATTTTGAAGATAGTTCCATATTTCAGCTGTAGTTAGAAATATCTAACATTCTAGTTCCCGCCCTAGATAAACACTAAAAGTAAATGCAGTCTGTTTGCTTTAACTGCCTGTACAATACTTATATCTGTTTTAGTTTTATTTTGTCCTTTTGTAGAATCATTTTGTATCCCTAACATACAGAAATGTTCCCAGTCCATCTGCTGACTGCTTGTTATTGTATTAATGCATGATTCACCTCTGCCCCTCCCCCCCCGTTGGTGACATACCCACTTTTGCTTTACTCCTGAATTTGGGTTTTCTCCGTTACTTTAGTGGTTTTCTCTGTATTAGTTGATTGCTATTTAACTTTTGGTTGCTTCTGATAGCCTTCCTGATGAGCACAGAGTCTCCTTTCAACCCCTCACGCTTCCAAGACCCTGATGTGATTTTAATCAATGTCCTAATTCCTCTCTCTCACTCTTTTTCCCATATATTGCTTTCACATTTATGTCTCAGCTTCTTTTTATCTTTCATCTTCTTCCTCTTTCTGTCACTTGCCTTTCCTTAGCAACTTTAACTTGTACCATCTAAAGTGAGCAAGTAAAATATTTTTCTGTCCTGCAGTCTCCTTCTGAGATACTGAAATGCCATTTTTTAAAATTTTTACTGGCCTGTGTCTGCCAACAATTTAGCTTCTACTACTCTTATTTATTCCTCATCACCGGGGCAAGAGCTGCTCATGATATGATTTTCATCCAGGCATTCATCAGGAGCTTTTTCATTTTTTTCTTTACTCCTTCCCTGGCAGCTAATGTTAGGGCTTGCTCTCTCCTCTCCCCAGCTTTTCTATGTCACTGTATTTTTCACTTTCAGCCGATTTAGTCATAATCTGTACATTTCTGATAAAATAATACCCAACAAATATTCCAAGGTTACACCAAGAATCTTCATATCTGAACTGTCTGACTTCAACATCTATTACTCTTGCAACCCTGCAGTCTGTTGTTCTTCCAATGTTTGAATCATTGGAGTATTCAATACACACAGTTTGCACCATTTCTCTTCAGATAACACACATGCAGACAATGGTCTACCCATTAAACTCCTTTTATAACGTTTTTTTGAGAGAAAATTTTATATTATATGCACTTTCAAGCAATTGTTGCTGGAAGTGGCTACCAACTTAATGAATCTTTTTGTGTTAGTAACTATTGTTTATCATCTTTAAGATGACACAGTTTAGCCAATGGAATAGCTGCATTTAGTGGCTAAATTAATATAATATATTCATGTAAAGTCAGTGAATACAAGGCAGACAAGTCTGTAGTAGATCTTATTCATGCCACCCATTCTTTGCTACTGCATAATTAACATAGCAATGAACTCCACTGTCTGTTTTTGTAATCATAATGTTCAATGTTAGCAAGAAATAACCTGCAGAATGTTCTTGCCATGTATAGCTCTGAAAGTGGTACAGAGCCATAAAACTGGGTTCATTCTGACCAACAGACTATTTGCAAATATAAAAACTGGAAATGAGCCTGGCTCAATGGCATACAATGGCAGATCCCTTCCCATGATCAGATGACTCCTGTCTGATTAGTGGCTGTGGGACCAGAGGAGTCATGTGGGGAAGGATGGGAGTGGGAAGCTGATGCCAACACACCCATTCTGTGGTGAGAAGAGGATTAGGTCACATTAAAAGGAAATAGGGGAACAATGTGTGGAAGCATATGGACTGGGAATATGTGCTTGGATCTACCAAGCTGTGTAAAGCTGTACTTTTCCAAGGAGGTTTCACTTTCTGGGGAGAGTGAGTATGGAGGCGCACACATTCTCCAAATAACAGAGAAGTGTCATAGGCCCTGAAATGAGTCATTATGTACAACTTCAACTTTAGGTTTATTATGATGCTTATTTCTTAAGCACGTAGACATAACTCAGAGTGAAGCAATGTTTCTACTACAATGACCAAATGCAACAAAATGATTTAACAAAATGCAAGGTTACATACAATATAAGAACTCTGAGTATAATACAGGGGATTATGATTGGGTGTCAGAGCATAACCAACTTATGTGTTTGAGAAATGGATGCCAAGGAAGATGACAAGGAATTCACACTGAGAGTGAAGCCTGAGAGATGAATCTTGGCATCTGTCTAAAGGACATTTAATAAGTTGGTTATGATTAATGAGACCTGATCAGAATTATCTGTAGTGCATGGAGCTTTATCTACTCCATGTACTATTGTACTATGACTTACAGGAAAGAAAAAAGTGTAGGAGTGCAACATGTTTTACTGGCTTAGTGCTACCAAACAGACAACACACAGAAACAAAATGCCCCTCTGAAGAACAAAGGAGTTTATAAGTTGTTAGAAAATTCATTCTGCCACACTTTTCCTTTATAAGTCTGGCACAGTTAAGTATCTAACAGCTTTTAAAGCTCTTTATATACTACTGCTGTTCATTGACAGCAGGCATGGTCCTCTGTTAGTTTCTAGCATGAAACAAGATCTTAATGTCACTTAGGGGTGCTTAACAAAAGCTTGCTGATGTCAGAAAAGTGCTTAATAAGCTTATAATGTTCCTATTATTGAGAATAGTCACAATACTTCAAACACTGCATCAATAATTCTATTAGAGAATCAAACAAAAACAAATTAATTACATAAATAAAACCAACACAGAGGCCACAAGATGTATCAAGCAAGCCACCATTTAAAAATATGCACAATGTTCTGCTGATGCATCAAATGTCCCTAAATCCAGGACATAACATAAGGATATCCTGGTGAAGCCAAGCAGTAAGTAAAATGAACAGCTTCCAAATGCCTCCTAGACAATGCAACTGAGCAGTAAATTATAACATTAGTATTCCAATATAAAGTTAATGTATCTGAACAACATCCAAATATGATCTGACTTATTCTGCTTCTGTGATGCAGAGGGAAGGGACCCTGGCTGCAAACCAGGTGACAGGTGTTCGATTATTTGCCCTCACACTTGAAGAGCCAATTAGAAAGGAAAAGGAGTGTAAGGGCATGGCCTACTCAACTTTTTTTGCATGGAAGTGTGTGGCATATGCTTGTTGAGTACAGGGGAATCCAGATTTCTCTGGTGGAGACTGAAGAAACTACCAACTATGCTCAAGGCTGGTGAATGTGGGTGGAGCTGCTTTCTGGTACATGTCCCTTGTGAAACTGAAGGATCTAACAGAGCAATCAACCCATTACATGCCCCTTCATCCAAATACCCAGGTATGCATGGGTATAGAGGGCATATACAGAAAAAATGGCTGCTCAGTGATGGTCCTTCCCAGTCAGTCCTTGCCATGGGGATGTGAATGTCTAATTGGCTGAAAGGGTGATGACTGGCAGGTAGCAAGGGGCAAAGTGTGGAAGAAAAGGATGTACTGACAGTAACTTGATGGAAAACACATTCCAGAAAGCAGTGAAATGTGCCATATAACATCCTCTAATGCAAATCTTAAGTACCAAATGTCATTTGAAGGCACTGCCAACAAAGCCAAGTCAGCAGTCCATGTAAATGCAGCATCTCCAGGACTGTGAGCAGACCACACACAAAATAGTCAGGAGCAGAAAAGGCTGCAAGAAACCAGCCATAAAGGAACAGCAAGAACATCAAGCACTGAGCAACACTCCAACACATTCTATGAAACACTCCTGATTTCACAAAATGTAAACAGTCAAGTAGCCCACCACTTGTAAAGTAGTATCCATAGTAAAATGTTGAATACTCATGTTATGAAATAACATAAATAAAATGTCCATATTTTGTCTGTAAGCAGGCACCCATCACTATCTTTAGACATGCACAAATCAGGCTGCCTAAATCACACCAGTTGCCAAGTGCAGGGAGTTAGATAATTATCAGAAAACCTACAACTGGCATTTAAACCAAGGAAGGGGATCAAATGAGCTAACAGGGGGATATGAGAGTTGATGTTTGGCTGACAGGGAATAAACAAAGGGAAAAAAAGAAAACTTAAGGAAAGTCATAAGTTCATTTGGGTTCATGACATGCACTCGAACCCTATATTTGACAAATCTTACATCACCAAATGCATAAACGAGTTGGTGTTTCACCAAATCCTTAAATTAGAATAAAAAACTATCACAATACTGCATTTTCTGGGGGACAAGCTCTTCCATAACTCCATGTTTGGGGAGTGGGGACCCATCTCATCTGCCTAGATATTACCACTTCAGTGTTGCATAATCTTAGGGAAGATAGGCAGCTTAGGTGTTTTCTCTTCCCCAAATTCATGTGACTTTGGAGAGTAATACTTAGGTGGTGGTCTATGGGGGGACAGTGAGACTTCCTTTCCTGAAAAAGTATATTTGGAGACTGCCTATTACCTGACTACAGCAATTTGATGAAATGCTGATCTAGCAACTTCATTTTACAGATTTAAGCTTTACTTAGAAAGAGTTTGGTCACCAGCCATGAACTTAAATGTTTAATTAATTACATTTTGATATGAAGTAGTTGTGGTATTTGAGTAACTGCATTGGGAACCTTGGATAATTTGCAGAGTACTGTCAATAAAAATTCTGTATACAAAAGTTTAAAGAACAATTAATTCCTATGTAGCAAAAAATTAATTATTCCATTTTGAAGCTGTAGTACTTTTAATTCACCACTACTTCAGAATTCCACTCCAGTATCAAACTCTGTTAGCTACATGTGAGCAAAAGAATATTTGTCCACATACAGTTGCAAGAATGTTAAATGAAATCTTCACTAGAAAGATTTTGAATCTGAAATTACAATTGCTCTTTTCTTACTGCTGAAACAATTTCAGGAAACTTGTGATGGAGTGATGGCACATGCTGACACATATGGCAAAGAATGTAAGAACAGCACTATAATCCCTCAGCAAATCTGATCATCATATACTTCAGACTCATACCAGACTTCTAAAGCCATTAAAGTTGTCATCAGTGATAAAACTATGCGCTTCAACACCATTTTCATACAATCAATGCAGCTGAACAGTCCTCTCAGTGGTATTGGATAGCAGATATACAGATTTCCAGCACTTGTTTTACAAAACAATGAAAATATGAAGTATATAACTCAGTTTTGATTCAACTTCATGAAAAACATTTCACTCACTGTCAGTCCCCTCCCTCAATTACTCAAGTGATATGTGAACAAATGTACTCTGGAGCTTCTTACTGTGTGTCATTACTAACATGGGTGACCGTTGCTCGACACCAGTAGTCTAACCTCCATGGTTAGATCTGATGACAAACTAATCACCTTGGAAACCCACAGCCCTTCCACCACCCCCACAAAGGTAACTACCATGAAAAACATCTCCAAAGCTAACTTTGAGCTCCTAAAAACAGAGGTGGCTAACTTCATGGCACCCATGCAAATGGAGATCAGTTGCATGACCGCCAAATTGTACACCAATGCACTGTACAAATACGTACACAAATGCATGGATCTCACCATGCCCAACAGAACCAAGATGCTCTCCTCCGAAAAAAGGAAGCCAGTCTGGTGGTCCCCTGCCATAAACAAACTCTACAACAGAAGGAGGAAACTGATGCAGAATAAGGTGAAGTCCAATTAATGGAAAAGCTCCCTTATCAGCCTCAACAAAAAGTTGAGATCCCTTATCAAATCCTCTAAAGCTAGCTATGAAAACAGAATTGCAGCAGATAGTAAAGACAACCACAAGGCCTTCTATAGTTATGTAAAGAATCTCCATGGCAATACCCAGATTTGCTCTGAGCTTCTGCACAATGGTACCTCCTTTACCAAGCCAACAGATATTGCCAATATACTGGCCAACAGATTCAGTGCCAACTTTACCCCTCCCCCCCAAGGGACCAGTCACAATACCAGTAGACTGCCAGGCACCCAGTATTACTGCTGCACAGGTTAAAACAGCACTGTCCAAGGCCAAGAATACAGCTTCTATGCGACCTGACAATATACCTGGCTGTGCTCTACATGAACTACAGAGTGAACTGGCACCTCATCTGTGTGCCCTGTTCAACCACAGTCTTACCTCAGGCTTTGTCCCTACTGAATGATACACTGCTACAGTCAATATATATAATATAATACTCTGTTTTTTTTCAAAATTTTTTTTGGTCTGGCCCAAGTGGAAGATATTATTCGATGGTTCGACTAACTTGATTGTTGGCCCAATACAGAGCGTGCTGAACTACTAATTCACTGAACTGACTTCATTACAACTAATCCAACATTTTGTTGGGGTCAGTTTCATGAACATTAACAATAATATTTTTATGCAGATTGCAATATTTTGTATGGTTGATATCATTGCATCCTGTATGCTGTGCTTTGTATTCCGAAACTTATATTTTCTTAACACAAATGCATTTCTGATACATATACAGTGTCATTGAATATACCATTTTTAGGTTAGTTATCAGGTTTATTTAGACCAATTATAGTGTTTTTGAAAAATAGGTCTATATCTCTAACATACTATCATGCCTTCTTACTTATACTGGATTGTATTACCATAGTGTTGAATATATCACATTAACAAGTGAGTTATTATATTAATATAACTAATTTTGGACACTTATTAGAGTGGCTCTAGTCAAGCTATTACAATTTCATATTTTCAAACAACTAGGTTATTTTGTCTGTGTCAGACATTCTAACTACCCATATTGATGTTTTAACAATCATATGGTAACTATGAGGGGGATGTTTGAATATGATATCATAATAAGTCATAACATATTGGGTCACTACCATTAAGGACCAAATATACCATTCAGAGTTTGCTATGGCAGTTTTAGCCTTGTCTTACAACAATTTGGCTTTATATATTTTTTACACACTATTGTAGTTGATCTATTATACTTTGACAGGGCATGCCAACCACTGCATTTTTGGGACAAACTCTTGATTTTTCATAAATACTTTTTCAAGTTCTTAATCTCACTTTTGTGTAATTTGAAAATATTTAAGGACAATAATTATTATATGCTGAATATTGAATATTTGACCCCACTGTCATCTTTTTTGTCTCAAAACTTAATTAGTGAATTTCCTGTGCTTTTTTATATTAATTACACTCCTGCATATATTAAGGTGGAAATTGTGCTCATTGGTTATGCCAATTGTTTAGCTAGTGATAGACCTTATAAATATTACGATTTGTGACACAGTAACAATAGCATAGTCCTTTTTTTCTTTTTTCAACATATTCTTGGGTATGATCAGAACAAATATTATATTTTGGGTTTTCGCCATAATTTTTATATAACCCAAATACAGTTTTTTCAAGCTATATATTGAATCTTATGAACCTGTCAAACATACTTCTTTATACACCCCTTTTTTTAAAGGTGTACTTCAAATCTGCACTCTTCTGTGATTCAAAACTTTTGACACTTTTTGAAATTCCTTCCTTCCTAACTTGCTCTCACAATCTTAGTTTTGCTCATAATTCGGATTCCATTTCTTCACAAGTTCCAGCAACCTATTGTCATGGATCTTCAGAAATTACTATTAGGCCTATGCTCCGACAAAGATGATTTAAAAATCTTTGGTATTGGCACTGATTCAAGTGACATACAAAATTTGGACAGAATAGATCCAGTTGCGCCTTCCGAAAACTCTTTCTACAAGCTTGGTAAACAAATTAAAGTACTAAGAACAAATATTTGGCATCATAAATTGTTTAAAGCTTATCAAGTGCAAAACATATCCCCCCAGAGGATTGAGATGTAAAATACAATCACTGGTTGCTACACCAGATGATGTTTTGCTTAAAGAATGGCAAATAGCGCAACAAGAAGCTGCTATGGCCAGGGTTAATATACTATCATCATTTTATGAGAGAACTGTACAAGCAAACATAGTGGAAGTAGAAAAAACTTGCCATAATCACAAACAATTTGAGGACAACACAAATTTTAGAGATTGTTTGAGCAAGTTAGCCAAGGAAGTATCTACCTTGGAAAATAACCTTAAAAGCAAGAAATTGCATAAATTTGCCCGTGATAAGGAAGATTATGAAAAGGGCAGACAATTTGAATCACAGAAGGGTGTCAGGTTTGCTCAGGGCACCAAGAATGTGCCTTTTGTATGTAAAAAAAACCTCGGTCTATCTTAAAAAAGGCAGGTAAAGGTTATATTACATCTGGTGAGGAATCCTCCACTACAGACACAGACATACCCATTGTTGGCGATTCTCCAAATGCCAAAAGGGGAAGAACAGCTGAAACCCCTTTAGGGTAAGAAACACAGAGCGATATAGGGAATCTCCAAACTCTGGATCCCACACAGTTTGGTTTTGTGAAGGGTAGATCAAGCCTGCTCAACTTGGTTGACTTCTTTGAGTCAGTCACCAGACCTGTGGGTGAAGGCAAGGGGGTTCATACAGCCTACCTTGATCAGGTGAAGGCCTTTGATACCATTCCTCACTCAAGAGTCATAGAAAAACTCACTAAGCTAGGCATCAACCCCTATATCACTAGGTGGGTTGCAAACTGGCTCACAGGTAGAACCAATAGTGTGAAAGTATCTGACTCCAAGTCAGACTGCCAACTAGTCACGAGTGGAGTCCCATAGAGTTCGGTCCTGGGTCCTCTCCTGTTTGGTATCTACTTCTCTGAAGTCCAGGCCAACACGAAGGGACCCTGGCTGACAACGTTCACAGACAATTGCAAGTTGGGAGCTATTATTAACTCCCCAAGTGATGTTGACACCCTACAGAAAGGCCTCACTTCGATCAACAACTGGTGTCAGAACTATGGCCTAAAGCTCAATGCTAAAAATTGTGTTGTCATCCCCATTGGGAAAAACACATTGCCCATGAATTACCACATCGATGGTAGTCCACTGAACACAGAAGGCATTATAAGAGATCTGGCAACACAAGTTAACAGCAATCTCTCCTTTGACCACCACATTGCCACTGTGCTCAGAAAGTCCTTCTATGTGGCACATCTCATTACTAAGGGTTTTGCATCCAGGAAGAAAGAGGTCATTGTATCCCTCTACTCTTCCCTCATTAGGCCAATCATTGAGTACAATGCCCCATTTGGCATATCCCTCATTAAACACCTACAAAAACTGGAGAGGCCGCAAAAGTACCTCACAAAGAGGGTCATAGGCCTTAAACATTTGTCCTATATGGACAGACTCAAAAAAACTCCAACTATTCT
Organism: Protopterus annectens; assembly: GCF_019279795.1. NCBI lineage: Eukaryota > Metazoa > Chordata > Ceratodontiformes > Protopteridae > Protopterus > Protopterus annectens. The sequence continues at coordinate 1,947,997,608 of NC_056737.1, forward strand.
CTATTTCATATCACCTACTTAGAGGCGATCTCTGCTTGACTTACAAAGCCATGTCTGACCCAGCTCTGTTAGAAATGCTACATCTTAGGAAATCCCAATCCCTCCACACCACACATTCCAGAGACTTCATCCTCATTACCCCAATCAACAGAACATGCTGGAGGTTCAGGTTCATAACCCAGAGACTGCCCATGCTATGAAATAGACTTCCCATACATGTCAAGTAGAGCACCTCACTGGCCCTCTTCAACAGAAATCTTGATGAGTGGATGGGAAATTGAAAATTCACCCCAGGGATCACTCCAGTGGCTCAACTCAACAGAGGCCTGGGAACTAAGGTCGGGTGGCACGATGCTAGGGTAATCCTGTGGGCTATGCTTGTAAAGGCTCCAGGGCCATTAGCCTAGTATGAACCTATGAATCTTCAAATTTTGAAATTATAGCCATAAGGTATAATAATCCTCTACACATAGGTTCATAGGTTCATAGGTTCATACTAGGCTATCTGCCCAAGGGCATTTATAAGCCTAGCCCATAGTTATGTGGCTTTCGCCACCCCTTTAGTTTGAATAAAACTATGCCTATTATTTTGCTGTGCCTCTGTCAAGCAGCGACACTGAAGTAATCCCTGGGGTATATCTGCGATCTCCCATCCATTGGTCAAGATTCCTCTTGAACAAGGCCAGCGAGGTGCTCTGCCTCACATGTACCGGGATTTTATTCCACAGCATAGGGAGTCTCTGGGTGATGAATCTGTCCCTCCAGCACATTCTATTAATAACCGTGTCAAGGTTTAAGTCTCCCGCCCTTGTGGTTCTGAGGGATCTAGATTTTTTGAGGTGAAGCATATTCATCAAATCTGGGTTTGACATGGCCTTATATGTCAGGCACAGGTCACCTCTGAGCAAGCGGTATGAGACTGAATAGAGCTGGAGTTCTTTCAGTCGGGCAGCATAAGACATATTTTTGAGACCCTTTATCCTTTTTGGTGAGGAACTTTTGGGGCCTTTCCAGCTGCTGCAGGTGTCGGGTCAGATACATTCTGAATGGGGCATTGTACTCAATCATAGGTCTAATGAGTGATGAGTACAGGGGGACAATGACCTCCCTTGATCTAGATGTGAATCCCTTCATGATCAGGTGGGCAATGTAGAAGGTTTTCCTAACTACTTTAGCAACATGAGTGTCAAACGAAAGGCTACTGTCAACCTAGGTCCCCAGATCCCTGATGACTTCTTCTGTGCTCAGTGGATTGCCACCTATATGGTAGCTAGGGGTAACCTTGTTTTTCCCGAAGGGTATGACTATGCATTTCTTGGCGTTTAACTTTAGGCCATGGCTCTGGTACCATTTATCCGTCTCTGTGAGGCCCTTCTGAAGGATATCTGTGTCAGATGTGTTTTCGACTATGGCGCCCAGTTTGCAGTCATCTGCAAACTTTGTCAGCCATAACCCTCCTGTGTTTGCTTGTACTTCAGAAAAGTAGATGCCGAACAAGAGTGGACCCAGGACGGAGCCCTGTGGGACACCACTTGTGACAGGCTTTGAGTCTGACATGGCTCCAGCAACTCTGACCCTGTGGGTTCTGTCACTTAGCCAGTTTGCAACCCATCTTGTGATGTATGGGTTTACATTCAAGCTGATGAGTTTTTCGATGATACCTGAGTGGGGTATTGTGTCGAAGGCCTTTGCCAGGTCGAGGTAGGCTGTATGGACTGCCTTTCCCTCATCAATGGCCTTGGTGACTGTTTCGAAAAAGTCAACCAAGATTAAAAGGCATGATCTGCCTTTGACAAAGCCAAACTGGGTTGGATCCAAAGTCTGCAAGTTCCCTATGTCTTTATTTATGAGTTCCATTATGATCCTCTCCATGGCTTTGCAGATAAGGCTTGTCAAGCTAATGGGACAGTAATTTCCAGGGTCGGTGGAGGCACCGCCCTTGTGAAGTGGGACCACAGTCACCATGCGCCACTCCTTGGGTACGTATCCTGAGGTGAGGCTAAGATTAAACAGCTGTCCTAACTGTGGTTTTAATTCCTCATTGAGTTCGTGGAACACACAGCCGGGGACACCATCCGGTCCCATGGATGCTGTGTTTTTTGCCTTGGAGAGAGCAGTTCTCACCTGGGCGTTGGAGATGTTTGGGGGCTACAATCCTCTGGTATAGATATCTCTCCTTTGGGGAGGGGAGAAGTTTGCACTGAACCTGTCAGCCAGTATGTTGGCAATGCCATTCAATCCAGTAATATCGAATCTAGAGATTCTCTTTTAAAATATAACAGAAGAAAAAGAGACAATGGTTCCAACTTATGTAGATTTGTTACGACCTATGGCCGGAATAGCAGGAATTTGATTAATATCATCAACAACCATTGGAACATACTCAATTCGCACCCCCTTTTGGAGAATTACTTAGGGGAACGATGCTATTTCTCATATAGAAAGGGTAAATCACTGTGTTCTCACTTTTCTCATTATAAAAGAACAAACCCAAGGAATGACAACCTTATACAAAGGACACTCACAGGGGACAAACTAACTGGCATTTACCCTTGTGGCCACTGCAGCTTTTGCAGCTACATTTTCAAGACCACTAGCTTCACCAGAAAAAACACAGGACAAATATTCAACATTGAATTCTTTGGTAATTGCAGTTCAGACTGGATAGTCTACCTAGCCACATGCACTTGTCAGGCTTTTTACATTGGCCAAACATCTAGACAGTTTTGTATCAGAATTTCAGAACACTTAGGGGATATCAGGAACCAGAGAATAACCAATGCGCTATATAGACACACAACCAAACATTCCACTGCCAAATTTTCATTTACCATCATTGATCGCATCATTGGCAACAGAACCTTCAAGGTAGGGTGGCATGACATTCTTAACAAAAAAGAAAGGAGGTGGATAATAAAACTTGGGGGGCTTTTTTCCCCAGGATTAAATGACAAATTATGACTTGCTAGTAATTAGTCAGTCCAACTATTTTGTAAAATTGTTATGTTAATCTATTGTACATATAACCATTTTATTCACCATTCCTTTTCAGTTATTCCATCATTATGCTTATTTTATTTGTATTTTTTCATGCTACATATATATATGAACAATTTGATTTTGCATTATTATGCTATATAACAACACTAATCTGACATTTTTGAATAGATGTATATCAGTTTCTATATTTGGAATGTGATTAATTGTGACAATTTATTATAACTTCTTTTTGCTTTTTTTCAACCACAGGAAATGATGTCATGAATCTAATTGGTTGAAGTTATATAAGACCATGACCCAGTTATCTTTCTATGTACTACTGAGGAAAGCCTTGTGCTGAAACCGGTCTAGTTTACTGTTTAAAATAAATTATTATATTTAGATTCTCCAGGGTGCTGGCTTTCTTTTATTTTTGGAACTGCTACAGTCATCCCTCTCCACAAAGGAGGAGCGACTACAGACCCTGTGAACTATCACCCCATTAGCCTGACGAGTCTGATATCCAAAGCTATGGAATGCATCAACATGGATCTAATAAACAAGGATATAGGGAATCTCCAAACTCTGGATCCCACACAGTTTGGTTTTGTGAAGGGTAGATCATGCCTGCTCAACTTGGTTGACTTCTTTGAGTTGGTCACCAGAGCTGTGGATGAAGGCAAGGGGGTTCATACAGCCTACCTTGATGAGGCAAAGGCCCTTGATACCATTCCTCACTCAATAGTCATAGAAAAACTCACTAAGCTAGGCATCAACCCCTATATCACTAGGTGGGTTGCAAACTGGCTCACAGGTAGAACCAGTAGTGTGAAAGTAGCTGACTCCAAGTCAGACTGCCAACCAGCCACAAGTGGAGTCCCATAGGGTTCGGTCCTGGGTCCTCTCCTGTTTGGTATCTACTTCTCTGAAGTCCAGGACAACACAAAGGGACCCTGGCTGACAAAGTTCGCAGACAATTGCAAGTTGGGAGCTATTATTAACTCTCCCAAGTGATGTTGACATCCTACAGAAAGGCCTCACTTCGATCAACAACTGGTGTCAGAACTATGGCCTTAAGCTCAATGTCAAAAAATGTGTTGTCATCCCCATTGGGAAAAACACATTTCCCATGAATTACCACATTGATGGTAGTCCACTGAACACAGAAGGCATTATAAGAGATCTGGGAACACAAGTTAACAGCAATCTCTCCTTTGACCACCACATTGCCACTGTGCTCAGAAAGTCATATATGGCACATCTCATTACTAAGGGTTTTGCATCCAGGAAGAAAGAGGTCATTGTCTCCCTCTACTCTTCCCTCATTAGGCCAATCATTGAGTACAATGCCCCATTTGGCATATGCCTCATTAAACACCTACAAAAACTGGAGAGGCCGCAAAAGTACCTCACAAAGAGGATCCTAGGCCTTAAACATTTGTCCTATATGGACAGACTCATAAAAACTCCAACTATTCTCTATTTCATATCGCCTACTTAAAGGCGATCTCTGCTTGACTTACAAAGCCATGTCTGACCCAGCTCTGTTAGAAATGCTACATCTTAGGCAATCCCAATCCCTCCACACCACACATTCCAGAGACCTCAACCTCATTACCACAATCAACAGAACATACTGGAGGTTCAGGTTCATAACCCAGAGACTGCCCATGCTATGGAATAGACTTCCCATACATGTCAAGTAGAGCATCTCACTGGCCCTCTTCAAGAGAAATCTTGAGTGGATGGGAAATCGAAAATTCACCCCAGGGATCACTCCAGTGGCTCAACTCAACAGAGGCCTGGGAACTAAGGTCGGGTGGCACGATGCCAGGGTAATCCTGTAGGCTAGACTTGTAAAGGCTCCAGGGCCATTAGCCTAGTATGAACCTATGAACCTTCAATTTTTTTAATTTTAGCCATAAGGTATAATAATCCTCTACACATGACTTCAAAGGAACATGTACTTAAAAATCAGAAAATTCTGCCAAATGTTTCCCATAATGGAAGGAAGGATGTTTTGACAATCAGCCAATTTAATTTGTGAATTCTGGGAAATATCACATTTTTAAAATAAAATGTACATGCATGACTAAAATTACAGTTTTAGATCTATACAGAGTACCATTTCAGAAATGTCATACTACGATATTTTGTGGAAAGGGAATAAAAACAACAGTACATTTTTAGCCAACATTAAGATCTATTACAAATAAAAGACATAAGCTCTTTGTGTCAATCTTTTCTAAGGTTAGTAATTCGATGATGAAGAGGAGGTTACAAGGGTAGAAGAATTTGTAGCTTTGCTAGCAACTTATTAGATAATATGTATCCAAGTTGCTTTGAAAAAAATGACCGTAGTGAGTTTACTTGGTTGAAAAATAAATAAAAATGAATTAGTTTACAATACAGGTATCAAACCAGGCATTTACATAGTTACAAATATTTACAAATGTACAAATAAATACATACATATACAAGTCTATTTACAGATATTCATAATTTCCTTTACACATACTAATTTTTCATCCATATTAGACCCCCACTCCTTTTTCCATAACCACCATCTGATTTTACTTAATATTGCTGCTAAAATCCATTTACCCATTAAACATAATTTCATTTATTCTTTCATTCCATATAACCATTATAACATAAAATACATTTTATCTATTCTTTTAACACTTTCTTTACTTCTTTGCTTATAATAATCATATTTAATCCACTTCTACTTTTCTTATAATATCCATATTTAATCCACTTTTTTTTATATCTATGAAAGATCTTCTTTACATAGTTTGCCCGATACCTTTTTTACTCTTTTACATTTCAAAAACACATGTTCCATAGTTTCTTCTTATTGACAATGTAAACATTTCTTTTTATAGGACATATTTCCTTTTACTGGTAATTTCCAGAAAATCTTGGCATTCTACTTTCTGATTGCACCATTTGCTTCTTATTTTTATAGCATAATTTTTTCATTGGTTAGATTTTCCCATAGTTTTACATAATAATTTTATCATTATATCCTTATACTATACTTTTCTATCTTTTTTCTACATCATCATATGTTTTTATTTTCCACAAAAATATTTTTCTTGGTAATGTTTTGTTTCATCATTTATGCACTTTTTCTCTTTTATACTTTTTTACCATACCCCAGAATTTATCATACTTGTATTTATACATTTTTTACTACTAATCTCGCATCTTTTTCATTTATCCACTTTAACGCTTTGTACAAATTTAATGAAGCAACATGTACCACTGGGTTAATTTACCCTAAACCCCTTCCTCTTTATTTACATACAAAACTCCTCTTTTACTGAGTTTAATTTAGAACCCCATATAAATGAAAAAATCTGCAATAATTCCTTTTCAAATACTGTTGGCAACATAAATATACTTGCTAGGTATGCTATTTTTCCCCATCAGTACTGAATTTATCAAATAAGCCTTTTTTTAATGATAATTTATATTTTTGTCAGAAAAGGCAGGTTTGTTTTATTTCTTCTAGCACTTTCCCATTTTATTCTGCTACATTTTTATTTCCAAATTTTATACCCAACACAGAAATTTCCTTCATTGTAAAATATATACCCCTTATTTTTACTGCATCATCTAAACCTCTACTCTTCTCTTTATTTAAAGCCATCCCTATTACCTCTAGACATCCATTTGTGCAAATTATTACTTTTATCCAAATATTGTTTTTTGCTATTATTATAATGTCATCTGCATATGTTAACTGAACTAGAATTCTTAACCATTCAGGTGTTATATACCCTGCCTCCTTCATTTTGTAACTTATTTCACATACTATCACATTCATAACTAATGAAAAGAGTATACAACTCACTGGACATCCTTCTTCATATGTACCTTCTGGCTTAACCTGCCATTTACAAGTATTTTGTTTTATTATTGCTATAAACTGACATACATAATTTCCTAACTTTCTCATTTATATTATTTTCTTTCATTAGTACCCATAAGATTTCATGTCCAGTTGTATCAAATGCCTTATTAAGGTCTCCTATCATGATTTTTGCTTCTTCTTTTCTAATCATAATATCATCCACAATTTCTCTATCATTAATGATTCTTGACAACCCTTCCACTTTGTACTGTATATACTATCTTCCATAATGCTTTCCAATTTAGTCTCAAATTTCTTGTGTATTATTTTCATAAAGCTAGTATAATCATTATTATTCAATACTATCAGCCCCCAGTATTTATTTGTCTTCTATCTTCCTTCTTCCATATGAATTTTAAATATTCCAATACATAATTCTTACCATTCATTCAAAATCTTTATTTTTTTTCTCATTTCTTTAAATTTTATACATTTAATACCCTATTCCCTATTCCACCTGGTCCTGCAGCCAAATCGGTATTTACTTGTCGTAATACTTCATCTCGCTCATTTAAAGAAATCTCCTTTTCCAGCTCCTTATTCACTTTTTCTATTAACTTTTTTACGTTGTGTTTTTTCTTTATGTTCTTTTTTCATTAAATATTTCTTGTACATATTGTGCTACACTATTCATAATATTTTCCTGAGTTCTTTCTATTTCTCCTTTTACATTTTTTATTTTTCTTATTACACTACCATCGTCCTTTTAATCTGCTTAAGTAACTTGATACTTCCTATCTTTTCCTTATAAAAATATATTTGCTTATATAACAGTTCTTGTATTTTTTATTTATTTCATTCATATTATTTTTCTTTGTCAAAGTACTTTCTATCATTATATTCTAAATTTTCCAATGCATTGCTACATGTTCTTTTATATTTTTCTTTCTAAACTTTTCTCACATCATATTGCTACTGTAAAAACTTTATATTTTTCCATCAATATCATCCACTATTCAGACCAATTTTTATAAAATGTTCTCATAGTATTAAGATATTTGCATGAGTGTATTGCTAACATCTTTCCTTCTTTATTTAATGCTTTCTCATTTATCCTTTTTGTTCCTTTGTCTATTTTTATACATTCATTATTTTCTTTTATCTCTAGCCATATTGCAAGATGGCCAGAAAATTCTGTTCCAACTATCTGCCCTTTTCCTATAGCTAAACTTTCTGATACTATAAAATAGTGTTTAAGTTCAATATGTATCCCTTTTCTAAGTCTATGTATTTTTGTCCCAAATTTTAACTTACCACATCTTATAACTTTTAAAATTTTTCTTACACCATTTCCTTCCTTTTTATGATTGCCTCTTAAATCACAATTAAAAGTCTGCTGTTATTATACAATTTATATTTGTCAATACATAGTCTAAAATCTGATGAAATGAGCTTTGTTTCTTTACAATTAGTATAAACTTATAATGTTGTAATTCTATATACTTACTCTTGGCATTTTAAATCTACAATGGTTAATCTTCCAATTTTTTCTAATGTTACATCTAACATCTTTACTGTATTTTCACAAAACATGGCTATTCCAGAACATCTCTCATTTCCCAAATTCCAGATTATCTTTTCTCCACATAATTTCTCTGTTTGTAATATTTCATTTGTTAAAAATATCCTGTCTTCTAATACAATTACATCAACATCAAATGTATTACACCACTCCAAAATCCCTGTTCTTATTATATTCTTAGTGCTATTCACATTTACAAAAATACTCTAAAGTTTTCGTTTTCTCTTTTCCTTGGATTCAGTTTCATAAGTTCATAGTTAATTACTAGGCTAGCTTTCTTAATAGGCCATTTTAAACCTAACCAATTTCCCTCCCAAATGTGAGAATCAAACACTGCACCTTGTGTCTGTTTAAGTACCTTAAACATTATACCAACTACCACTCATTAGCTTTATGCATTCTTTTTCATCCATATACTTCTCTGTATACTTGTAGATAACAAACTAAAATTTCACTCCCACATCAACCACTACATCAAAAGGGCCCACCAGAAACTAGGATTGCTATACAGAAATAAAAAAATCCTTACACAAAAATCCAAAGTATCCCTTGCTCAAGCCTACCTTCCACCTACTTTACTATATGCCGCCCCTATCTTTACTAACCTCAAAAAAATTTGCTAAACAAACTTGAACTTACATATAATAAAATTGCTAGGTTTGCCACAAATCTCCCCTATTGCTCTCACTACTGCCACTCTTTAAAAAAAAAAAACTGCACTGGCTAGAATTCAATAATCAACTCCTTCTGCCTCAGCTCCACTTGACACGTACCATCTTACATCAACCCCTAGCCTGTCCTTCACTAGCAACTCTCACCTGGTGTTATGTCCTTAACTGGGAGCTTTGTAACTCTGACCAACACCTTCTCCAAGTAACCAAACCTAATAAATCCATAGGAAAAAGTCTTTATAATCATGCAGTCTCCACCTCTTGGAACAAGCTCCCTCTCTATCTTACCACAACTCTCCCAATTTTAAACTAGTCTTAAAGGAATACCTACTAAACTCCTGGACCTGCCCATGTAAAGACCCTACTTGGAGCAATCCCCCCCCACCTTTTTTTCTCCCTCCAAGCCACTGTCTCCATTTCCTACATCTTAGGCACTCCTGTTTGTATGTTTTTACTTCACGGTATCAGACAACTCTCACCTATATCTTACATCCACCTATCTTGTCCCCTCCCCACTTTTCTCTGACTAGACTCCATACTATATGTAAGACTTACCTACATACTAGTCCTTCCTTACCTTTTCTCCAATATGTTACCATACAACTATTACAATACATATATTTTAAGATTATCAATGTGTCTTTTTTAAGAAAGTATAAGATGAATAATATTCTTATTGTATGTTTTAGTTTATATCTGTATTTCTCATTTGTAACTAATTGTAATCTTTTTATCTGGAGCTTTTCTCTTCAGGTCTCTGCTGAAAAAGGGCACCTGCCTAGCCAGACTAACCCGGTTAATAAATAACAAATAAATAAATACATTTTCTTTCTTGTTTCTTTTCGACGTATCCCTTTCAATTTTCCTTTTCCATCTTTTACCCTTTTACCAACATAACTCTTTTTTTTCTTTTACTACCTCCCAGTTCATGTCTTCTTCATTACTTCAGGACCTTCTTCTATGTCCTGTCTATTATTTTTTCTCAGTTAATTTTTCTTCTATTTCTATTATTTCTAAAATTTATTATCCTTGTTCATTTTCATTGCTTTCTTTTTCTTTGTCCTTTTTTTTCATTTTTGCAATCCATCCATAAATGTCCAATTTTGTTACATTTATAACATTTCAATTCACATTTTTTGCATCATGCCTTATTTCCCAACAAATATAATATTTTCTTTTATCACACTTACCTATCAAATGTCCTTCTTTTCCACACAAAAAAAACATGTTTTGGGTTGTCGCCAGTATTTTATGACACCCGGTTCCCCTCCACATTAATCATGCTTGGTATATGTATAACTTTCTTTTTTTAAAGTAGTATTATAATTCCATCCACCAGTCCATAAACCCATTTTGTTATAAACCTTTGCAATGTCCAGTACTTCTTTACATAAAGTTTTTAGATGTCCTTTTAAAGTCTCTCTTTCCACCTATGTTTGAAATTATAAATTAATTTTCTTTTTTGTTTCCCTGCTAAATGTTTTACCAGACAAAGATTTCAGAGGCTACAGACTTTCTTTTTTCATATTCTCCAAGAAAACTTTCCATTGAAAAAAGTCTTAATACAATGTCACAAAATAACACTTTGTTAATAAGAATAAATATTCTTACCTCATGTGCTTTTATACCCAAAGGAGCTATTAAAATGCCCCACACTTCATACCAGTCCATTTCTTTGTCTTATTTACTTTGAATCCTCGCCATGTATTTCCATTCTTTATTTTCTTCTATGCCTTCATTTTTGCTGATCCCCTGTTTCCTTCTTTTACTTTCTCTGTATACGTTTTCTTTCCATCTCACCACCATTCTTCAGGATTTTCTCTGCATCGTCCTTTGTATTTTCTCCGTAACGTCTCCCAAGGAAATGTCTCCATTCTCTGACTCACTCTGTAAAACCAATTTTTAAGGAATTCATACTGCTGCCCTCCTGACTAGAGAGTTGTAATTATACATCCACCATTTGGGAACTTATCTCCATCAAACAAATTTCTTTGAAACATCTCTTCAGAATCTTGCACACATTCTTAGGTCTTGATATTTGCTTTCTCTCCCATTTCTCTCACCACTCCATTATCTCCTGTCTCCATCTGCTTCCCTCTTTCTGCAGGCCTCCTTTGGACCTTTAACAGAAACAGGAAGTGCTCCTCCAACATGGGTCCCACTCGTGGGTGGTTCCCTGATGCCCTGACCAAATTTTTCATAGTAATATAAATACCACCTCAGGTCTCAGATGAAAAGAGGCTACTAGCATAGTGAGATTAATCCTGTCAACAAAAAATAAATTATATATATATATATATATATATATATATATATATATATATATATATATATATATATATATATATATATATATATACTGTACATGATGTATATTTACACTTTACTTCTGGCATCAGGTTCTAGTTTTAGATATACTTTAAACCATGCCTTTTTTCTCACACTGGAGTGTCAGCATTAAACATTCAGTTGTAAAACTTTATTATTTGCACTACAGAGGTAACCTTGGCATCTGGCTGAAATGTTCTTTCTTTAATTTGTCATAGTTCACATAATCAGTTCCGTCTTTGTCCATACTCATTTCCATTGCCTGGCCTGTCAGCTGGGATGACCAAACTTTTGCCCAGTCTACTTGTTTTCATTTTTTTCTAGGGTGGCATGACACTAATCAAGTCTGTTAATTTAGCACAGCTTAGTATAGAAGGTTAAGTCTGTGAACTGTAAATGAATGTTGTACTATTGTTCTAAGCTTGATTCCTAAGTCTCAAATGTGGCAAGGCATGATTCTGTGTCATACAGGTCATCTTTCATTGGTTTGTTTCTTTATAGCAGACACAGTCTTGGAGTTGGCAGCCACACTGACCAGCACAATTAGCTGTTACTGTAGTCATCAGCTTTTGATCACTCCCAACCTGTGACTCCACAAAACTTTTAAGTAAGTCCTCCATGACTGGGTTAACCACAAAAGCATTCCAGGAACAGTAAAAAAAATGCTTAGGGCCACAAGAATAACAATGCTGTAGAGAACTGGTAGCTTAGACCCGCGGTGGTGGTGCTGCGGTAGCGTTGTCGCCTCACAGTAAGACGCTGTCCGGTTTGATTCTCAGCTAGAGCATCTTCTGCATGGAGACATGCGTGAATGGGTGTACCTTCATTGAAGGTTGTGCATCAGGCCTGGCAAGCCGGTATGTAAAACTCAACTGCCAATTATTAGCAGACCGGAGTTCCGCTGTGGCGACCCCTAACCGGGAAAAGCCGAAAGACCCAAACAAACAAAGAGAACTGGTAGCTCAAATATGGTTTACACTTGGCAGCTACTGTATGGATATGTAAATGGCAAGTCTATGGTGAGCTGTCTATGTACATACCACTAGACTAAAGTCCATGGAAAATTAGAGGTAATGAATTGTAAAAAAAATGATTTATTATATACATCTAAGGAAACTAACAGCACGTTTTGCCTTTTGTATTTCCAACAAACAAAATACTACTGCTAAGCTTCCAGTTTCAAAACCTTTCTATTTGGGGTTTCACAGTCCACACTAAACATGTATTCAGTGAGCTTTTTTCAAAGTTTTCTGGTTGCAGGCTTCACCCAGGCTTCAGTTCTAGATGTCTGGTATTGGCACTTCAGTAGTTGTACTTTGCAAAACAGACCCATCTGGGCTGACATACTCCATGACTTTAGGGTCTTCCTTCCAGGTGATACTTTATTTAAGGAGCTATTTTTATAATTTTAGCTGCAGAGGCTACTTCATTATATATTACAGTAGAAGGCTGTTAACATCTGATTATTATTATTATTATTGTGGATGGCGCAGTGGTGCAGCGGTAGTGTTGTTGCCTCACAGCAAGAGGTTCTCCAGTTCAATTCTTGGTTGGGGTGCCCTCTGTGTGCAGTCTGCATGTCCTCCCTGCATTTGTGTGGGTTTCCTCCGGGTGCGCTGTTTTCTCCCATGTTACAAAGCAATGCATCTGGAGTATTTCTCCCCGAGCCTCCACTGAAAATTGGCTTTGTTCCAAGTCAGACTTTCCCGGGTAACAAATGATAAATAAATAATTAGTTTCAGTAGAGTGTTGCTCATTTTTATAACCATGATACTATAAATATATATATATATATATATATATATATATATATATATGTGTGTGTGTATGTGTATATATATATATATATATATATATATATATATATATATATATATATAAAATGTTCATAGCCTAGTACCTATCTGTAAGTAAGCCTAGCCAACAAGGTTCCCTGGCTTACGCCATCCAAGAAAGTTATTTTCCTTTGCCCCTGTCAAGCAGAGCCACAGAAGTGATCCCCGGGGTGTATTTCCTATTTCCCATCTACTCATCAAGATTTTTCTTGAAGAGTGCTAATGAGGAACTTTGCTTGACATTGATGGGCAGCTTGTTCCAGAGTATGTGAAGTCTCTGGGACAGGAATCTATCCCTCAAGCATGTCCTGTTTATTGTGGTGACAAGGTTTAGGTCCCTAGGGCATGTAGCTTGGAGGGATTGGGATTTCTTTAGGTGTAGCATGTCCAACAGCTCTGGGTTTGATATAGCTTTATATGTTAGGCAGAGATCACTTCAGAGTAGGTGATATGCTACGGAGTAAAGCTGGAGTTTTTTGAGACGGTCAGTGTAGGGCATCTGTTTGAGGCCAGTAATCCTCTTTGTGAGGTACTTCTGTGGTATTTTCAGCTGCTGCAGATGTCTTGTGAGGTACATTCCAAAAGGGGCATTGTACTCTATAATGGGTCTAATGAGTGTCGAGTAGAGGGGAACAATGACCTCTTTTTTCCTGGATGAAAACCCTTTTGTGATGAAGTGTGCCATGTAGATGGATTTCCTGACTACAGTGGAGATGTGATTATCAAAGGAGAGTCTACTGACCACCTGGGTCCCTAGATCTCTTATCACACATTCGACATTAAGTAGACTGCCATCTATGTGGTAGTTCATGGGTACAGAGTTTTTACCAAAGGGAGTGACAATGCACTTTCTGGCATTGAGCTTAAGGCCATGGCTCTGACGTCTCAGTGAGGCCCTTCTGTAGGATGTCCACATCATTTGGGGACTCGACTATGGCTCCTAGTTTGCAGTCTTCTATGAACTTCATTGGCCAAAGGCCTTCTATGTTAGCCTGTACTTCAGAGAAGTAGATACCAAACAGGAGAGGTCCCAGGACTGAACCCTGTGATACTCCACTTGTGATTGGTTTGAAGTCAGATTTGGAGTCTACAACTTTTACAGTGTGGGTTCTGTCAGTGAACCAGTTCGCAACCCATCTTGTGATATAGGGATTTATACCTAGTTTAGTGAGTTTAGCTATAATTCCAGAATGGGGGATGGTGTTGAAAGCCTTGGCGAGGTCAAGATAGGCTGTGTGAACCACCTTACCCTCATCTACTGCTTTGGTGATTGCCTCAAAGAGGTCAATCAGGTTCAGGAGGCATGGTCTGCCTTTCACAAAACCAAACTGGGAGGGCTACAGAGTTTGGAGGTTACCAATGTCTTTGATTATGAGTTCCATGATGATAAATTCCATGGCCTTGCAGACCAGGCTTGTCAGGCTAATAGGGCAATAGTTCCCGGGATCAGTGGTGCCTCCCCCTTTGTGGAGTGGGATAACTATTGCTGTGCACCATTCATTGGGCACAAAGCCTGATGTGAGGGTATGATTGAACATTGTGCTTAGGTGGGGAGCCAGTTAGTTCTGAAGTTCATGTAAAACTCAGCCTGGGAAGTTGTCCGGTCCCATGGATGCTGTGTTTTTGGCTTTAGAGAGTGCAGCTTTTACCTGTGTAGTTGTGATTACAGGGACTCTGCATTCTTCCTGTATAGATATGGGCCCTTTAGGGGGTGAGAGGGGAGTAAAGTTAGCACTGAACCTATCTGTCAGGATATAGCAAATATAGGGAGCAAAGTGTTGGGGGATGCAATCGGACAATCTCTCTTTAATACATACTGGCTTTTAAAATCCAGTATTGGATTTGTGGTCAAACCTGAGCATTGTAGTGCTCCTTGTGTGGTCTGAACTGCAGTGCTCCATTTGTATGGCCTACTGTCTGCAACAACTGTTTGCTACATCAATTAGATGGACTGATTAACTTAGATGTAACCAAGAAAATAGAAAGCACTAGAGTATAGATAAGCATTACAGTCGAGCAATAGACTGTAATCATCAAATGCACCAAATCTACCAACAAACAATACAAAATACACCAGTAAAGAGTATCAGTTAAAAAAGCAGCCTGCACATAAAATATGTAGTCAAAACAACTCCATAAAAAAGGAACATTTAACTTTATGCAGTAAATCAAAGGCTAGAACTAAATGTCAACACATTAGTATTAATGGAAACTGGGACCACTACAAATGATTGAGTTCCAAGCACTCAAAGACAAGCTCCTTGAAGCCAGGAAGCTGAAAGGCTTGTAGCTCATGTGAGCAGCTGCTCATGGTCAAATCTGAATATAAGTTCAGCCAAGCAACAGTTGCAGAGCAACTGCTCACGTCCTAGTAGAGGAAGCACTCGCGTGCCAGGTAAGTCAGAAAGGGGAATGAGAAGGGTGATTTTAGGTTTAGGGAGGGAAGGGAGTGTAATGCTGAGATCAGGAACTTTAGGTTTAGGGAACAGGTATTCTTAGATTTAGGGAGCTAATGAGAATTTAAGGTTAGGGAGGGGAAAGTGAATTTTAGTTTTAGGGAGTGATCAGAGAATTTAGGGTTAGGGAGAAAGAAGGCAGTGTTAGGGTTAGGGAATGACTGGGAGTTTAGGTTTAAGGAAGGGGATTTTAGGCTTAGGGAGTGATCAGGGACTTTAGGGTTAGGGACTGGGTAAGAGTTTTTAGGATCAGGGTTCTGGTAGGGCTAGATCATGTCTTAAGATTGGGCTTTGGGAGGGATGCTTAGTTAAGGGAGACAAATTAGTGGAAGTTAGAACAATTGCTAAAATGAGCAAGTATCAGTGAGGAAGTGTGCGTAATGCAAATGCATCTTGAACACATGCAGTAGACCCACAGAAACCCTATAAACATACTAAACAAAAATAAATAAATACATAAAAATATTATATTTTCTATAAACATTCACACAAAGTTACCTCTAAAAATAACTGGAAACCTGAAAAAATCCTTTCCCTCACAGCAGATACAAAAGTGAAGTCTAAAAACATTTAAAAAAAAAGAAAAGGAAAAATGCGCAAAAGAAATCCCACCTTCATAAGAAAAAAAAATCTGGTCCAAAAGCATTGTACCCAAAAAGTTAGAAAAAACTTCAAGACATTCATATAAATTAACATTAAACATTTTGAAATGTAATGTTAATCTTGTGTGAGCTGTTGGAAAATAATGGGATTGTGGGCAGAGCAGATAAGGGTTGCATCATCAGTGTATAGAACTAGTTTGTTGTGTTTTGAGGCAGTGTATAAATTATTGATAAATATATTAAACAGTAGAGGTCTGTGGAGCGTGGGGAAACACCAGCAGAGACAGGTAAAAAGGTAGAGATACTAGATTCCCATTTAAAAGCTTTAGGTCTGTTAGACAGATAGATAAGGAATCAGGAGAGACTGGAGTAGTTCAGATCAATGGAAGAAAGCTGATGAAGCAGCAGATGGCACAGTGGTGCAGTGGTAGAGTTGTCACCTCACAGCAAGAGGTTCTCCAGTTAAGTTCAGTTCTCAGCTGGGGTGCCTTCTGTGTGGAGTCTGGATCTCCTCCCTGTGTTTGTGTGGGTTTCCTCCAGGTGCTCTGGTTTCCTCCCATGTTAAAAGGCATACATCTGGAGCATTTCTCTCCAGGCCTCCGCTGAAAATTGGCTTCTTTCCAAGTTGGACTTTCCCGGTTAACTAAAATCAATAAATAAAATTATTATGAAAAACAGTGTCAAAGGCTTTAAATAGGTCCAAGAAAAGGGAAGATGCAATATTATTTTTATTGCTGTTATGATTATTACAATTAGAGAAGTATATTAATGCAGTAGTGGTACTATGGTTTGGTCTAAAGCCATGCTGAGTGGAAGAGAGAGGATTATGAGGTAAAAATGTGGTTAAGTAGTTGAGAATGGATGCATTTTTCAAGATTTTTCAATATAGGGAAAGTATAGTTAATGCAGAGTTGAAAACAATAATTAATTAACATTAGTTAAGCATTTCAAAAAATAAAAAGGTGCAGTAACATGTAGTGTGCAGCAGCCATCTTATAAACATGACCCACAAAATGTTTTAATGACTGAAGCCATTTTGTCTTCTGACTGACACACTACAAAAACAACCAGCATCCAATCAAGTCAGAACTCTAAACTATAATCTAATTACCCGCTCTATGTGTAATTGTTAATGTGTATTACTTAATGCCTGTTAATGTATGAAAATGAATGCCTGTTCAAAAAATTTTGTAAAATGTTAGAGCTTTTCTCCACAGGCCTCCACTGAAAAGTTTTTTTTGACTAAACCCAGTTGGACAAACATGGTAAACAAAAGCAAAGTAAAATAAAAAAAATCCTTCACAGCTTAATTCCTAAGTACAGAATCATTTGTAGATACAATAAAATATTACAAAAATAAACTAGATAAAAATCCAGAAATTACAAAAATATAAACCTCTCAACCTATTCTCCCCAAATAAAGAAACCTAAGAAACTCACCTAAGAAACAGAAAGACCCCAACTGCAAGCAATCATGAATTCACAAACATAAAAAAGCTTTCAACCAATTTAAAAAAACTGCCCCTAAACAGAGAAGAGAAGAATTACATGAAGTAACTTCATACCAATCCCCAGTGAAGTCTTTTGATAAGAAAAGAAGTGGCACATAAAAATGTATGAACCTTGTTAGTCCTCCATGAACCAGTCTAATCACAAAAAATTATATACTCTACTAGTATTTCACACCAAAAATGACTGAAGACTGACATCACAAAACCATGAAGTGCAAATGCTAAAAAAAAAAAAAAAAAAAAAAAAAACCTAAATAAATAAATAAAAAGCAAGAAAAAGAAGGGAAATAAAATTGTAGATGTGATATATATTTGAATGTGAAGTTGGTTTTCTATGATTTTTAAGAATAATATGAGATGTTTATGAAGGTTTTGCTTATTTTTAATAAGATAACATATTTCTTAGAATTTATTTGAATCAACATTTAATTTTCAATCATTGACAAAATATAGGTGAATTTAATGGAAAAAAGCCCTAATAAATGTTTTAAAAAGTAAAGGGTTTCAGCAGGGCTATATAACTTTTTCATTTTTTTTTACATTTTTAAATAAATTAGTAAGTGAAGAAAAATCTGACTGAAAAGCTGGGTGCAGATTTTCTCTCTGTGACAGAAGACTGGATAAAGGGCACCACTGCAGGTGACACCCATATGAATGTTATTTTAGACGAAAAAATCCTAAAGGCATTTGCATTAAAGTATGCATTTCCCTTGTTAATGTGATAAGCTTCAAGGTCACTACATGGGGAAAGGTGATTTCCTCCATTCAGCAACTATATTGGAAGAATGCAGACTTTAACCAATTATGCCTTATCACATACTTTATTTTTGAATTGTTGTCTTATTCTGCAGCATATTTTATCAAATGAATTCCACATTTTGTGCTTAACTTCATGAGATTTGTCATTGATGAAGGCCTGGTGTGGGATTATACATATGCACACTCATTAGCAGTTACATATAGTAATAACCTGAAGCTTTATACCACTTTTGGTATTCTACTATGGGAGAGGGAAAATCACAAGTGGTGTATTGTTTATGCATCTACTCAATTAGTAATTTTAATTTCTTGACAAGTTGTTAAAATGGAGTTTTTTGGGTATATATGATTGCTGGTCACAAGTGCTTCATTTCCTTTGTTGGTACAAAGAAATTTCCAGATGAGTAAAGTTGAAGCAGCATGCAAAGTTTAACAGTTATTAATGACATTTCAAACAGTTATTAATGAAATTTCAGCTGTAACCAGTATGGATTCAAATGAAGTTATACCCAGTTTTATTGACAATTAAAGTGGCAAAACCTTTTTATTTTCAAAGATTATGAATGACAAGCCATAATGGTTTGTACCTAATTCTTTGTGATTTTGTGGTATGTTCTCTGTTTAAAATGCTGCTTTTGTAGTGCTATTTTGGTGCCCTTCCATCAGGTAATTTTAGCTTACTTTCAACACCCTGATGCGTTCTTTACGGAGCTTAGTCTTCTAATTGTACTACCTTGCCTGTGCCACAAAGATTATATAATAAATTATTTGCTGTAGGCAGTATAGAAGAATTTTACATAGACTGATCTCCGTTTATAAAATAACATCTCACCATTAACTATGTAGTCATTAATAACTTGAGACTGCTGTTTGCCCTATCATTACTGTGACATTACCTCATAGCAAGAGCTTGTGTGACTGGATACTAAAGCAATGAAACATGCAAAAGCAAAACAGCCTGTATTAGAGCAAAAGGACACATACTAAGCATGTCTAGGGAAATGATTTTATGGAATTGGGGAGAAGCTATTTGTTGCACTGGAAAGGAAGAATGCTTGCATATAATGTAATGTAATATTAAGACAACACAGGAGAATATGTGACTAAAAAGACAATCCTTGGGAAGAGAAGGATGAAAGTGAACTGGAAAAATTGGAAAATCAAGACAAAAGATAAGATAAAAAAGAAGGAAATAAAAATATACTAAAGACAAGTGGAAATATAGAGAGTGGAATACAGAACTATACAGTTAGGGAGAAACATGAATAATGCTAATGTAAATAAAGTGAAATTGCAATGCATCAACAACATTCTCACAATTCTATCTTCACTCTCTTTCTATCACTCTTTCTCCTCCTCTCCAACACCTTCCCCTTTTGCCAACCTATTTTCCCAAGCTCCACCTCCAACCTTGCTACTGCCTTTTAACACACTCTGCCAGCTCATTGCAGATTCCTCTAAGAAACTAACTCATCTCTCAGGTCTTGTGCACAGACTTTCCATCTTAATGCTGGTCCTAATTGATGTCTATATATTTCAGTAGACTGATAATCAATTAAGTTGATATGTATGTATTTTGCAATTTCACTTTTACATGCATTTCTGTATTTATTTTTTCTGTTATGTTGACTTCTAAAAAAAACTTTTTTCTTTTGCTTTTTCAGTTCTGAACACCTTTATGGCTCAGGTCATGCCTAAAAAGTCCAGTGCTCTTATCAGGTTAACAAATACATAAATAAATAAATAAAACACTAGAGAGAAAAAAACAGTCTGAGGTAATAAAAACTGCTTTACTGACTTAATTGAGCGGTTCATAAAAGGGAAAGGTAGAATATTCACAGATTGGTAAGGTTGATTTTAACTAGAAATACTGATGGAGTATTTTTAGATCAAGGAAGGCCTTATGAATAGTTATACCTCTAGCAATAGTGTATCTGGAAGAGAACATTGTACATGAAGAAATTCATTTGTTGAATGCCTGGGCCAATTTTTTAATCTTTCTCTGAATTATGATGAAATCCCACTGAAAAGAGGAAGAGACAAGTGATCTCCGTTTACAAGGTTAATGGCTGTGAGATAGAGCTATGCAACTATAAAGCCATCATCCTTATTTTTACTGCTTCCGGTGTCATGGAATGTTATTTTAGAACCCTATCACATGATCCTAACAGCAGACCAATGTCATGGAAAGAATTATTTTAAAACCCTTTCACATAATCTCAACAGATGTTGATTTCTTGAACCTAATCAGTGTAGATAGACTATTAGACATTTCAGCAGGGCTAATTCCTCATAGACAAGAGATTAAAAATTTAATTTGTTAATGGTATTCATGGATTACATGAAGGTATCCAATAGAACAACCATTATGGGTTATTGAACAAATTATATTGTAAGGAAATGAACAGCGAAATAAGTGAATGGTTGAGAAATTGGTTGGCAAAGACCCTGGCTGTCAGAATTTGGAGATACATTATCGGAGGGGTCTGTCTATGTTGTGGAATAACATATGTCTCTAGTGTTGGGACTGTACCTGTACAACTTATATACAAATGATTTAAAACAGTACAATTTCCTATGTTATGCCTATTATGCCCAATGTCTTAATTTTGCAGGAAATTTGGATTGCTGTCACACTGGATCCACATAAAAGATTATTTTTTATTAATTTAATAATTTGCTAACTTGGTATGTGAAATAATCTTTGCAGAACTGTTTCAGTTATGGCATGGGCCACAAGGGCATTATCAAATTCAATACACTTTGACATTGTCAAGCAACAAATTAGCCACAATGTATCCAGAGGTAGGAAGAAACCAGAATATATAGAATAACCCCCCATGGACACGGCAGAGTATAGAAACTCATCACAAACATATAACTAGAAATCAGGACTGAGCCTAATACTCGGAAGCTGTTTGGCAGCATCATTAATCAATGTGTCATTAATAAATGTCAGCTAATAATATGGATAAACTCAATGACATCTACTTTTTATTGAGCTGTAAACAACACTTTATTGTATATAGAGATGCACAGTAGGCTAAATGTTAAGGCATGCACAGAAAACCCACATATTGCACAAGTGAATGGATGTATCCTCAGCTGAACAAAATCAAGATGTTCCAAAGGAATTCTAAATGTGTATGTGAACTTTGTAAGGATCATAGGGAGATATGGCTCAATGAAATCTATCCATAAAAGAAGTGTAGTTAATAAGCTGGAGAGGACTCATATAATAAAATTTACTAAGACACTGAGCTGAGTTATAAAAAGTTGAAGATATTATATGATATACAGATCACCTAAGGACATATACTTCAATGAATGCCCTAGTATACAAACAATTTTTATATCTGAGCAATGCACTAGAATGCAAACAATTTGCATATATGGGCACAGAAAAGAACAAAGGACTACTAGACTAAATGCAACCACTTAAAGGGGAAGATGAGTATAAACTGTAGGGTAAGTAACCAGGGGATTTATCTATCAGTGAAGATTATAGCCAATGAGGGTTAATTTAATTAAACCTTTACTTGATGAGTATATAAAGATCAGATTATTTGTTTCAGTTGATAACCGTGTAGGTAGGCTGCATTATACCAGATCTTTTCAGGCACAACCATGAAAACATGAAACAATACAGACAAGAAATTATTATATCAATTTTATAAAATGTGTTTGTACTGAAATCAGCATAAAAAGGGCACAGGGTTAGCAAACACATATCACCAATTTATTAAACAAATAGCATAGATATAAGCAAAGTTTAGTGGTTTGCATTCAGCACCATAACACTGTTAAGCAGCCAGCATCTCTGCTGGCAGTTACATTAAGCAATAAAGCATTACCCCCATTAATCATTTGAGCAGAGAAGCAGTTTGTCAAGATGTCTTCCAGCAGGTATTGATACTAATAGTTATAGATAAAAATAACTTGGTTTAGCCTCTAGTTTTAGGCATCTTGTTGTAGAATTCCATAATGGTTGAGTAATGATTATTCTAATATAGCACATTAACTTTATCAGGTGAGAAACTGCTTGATTTATTAGCAATGTCCCCTCTAAGAAGGCTGTGGCTTATTAAACTGTAGTAGGGTAAATGGTTTCACTGACTAGTTGAGTGAGAATTTAACACTGAGTCCTCCCCAGAATTAATTGTAAAGGTATGAGCAGTCAGGATTAAATTCACCAATGGTAACATTATATTTGGTAAGAGTGGCAGCTAGACTATCCAATAAGGGTCTTATTTCAGAGGATCATATGTGTGTGTGTGTGTGTGTGTGTGTGTGTGTGTGTGTGTGTGTGTGTGTGTGAGTGTGTGTGTGTGTGTGTGTGAGAGACAAAGAGATGGGGGGGTAGAGAGAGATAGAGTAGATAAGGTAGTAACAGGAATGTGGTGAATGATGACTCTTAATCAAGGTTTGTTTTATACTGATTGACTGGCCACATAGGCACATTATAGATTACAGCATGACATATCCCTTAATACAAAACATCATGGAATGTCTGCAGGTCCCAGTTAAATAAGTCAAAGCAATTCAGCTTCTAGACACAACTGATTAGTAGCAAAGTGTCTTTCAATTAGTCAATTAATATTACAAAAGATAAGAAATGCAGGTTCATTCTTTCCTGGAATCATTATTCTATTGTAAGTGAATCTTGAGTTAATAAGAAGTAAGTCAATGCTCCATAGCAAATAATGTAGACCTCATCGGGAAAGCATGAATAAAGAATAAAACAAGACGGAAGGAAGACAACAACTCTAAAACCATAATTTCAAGATATGCTTCACTTTGTTCTCCTCCTTCTATCTCTGTTTTGCTTATGAACTTAAGTAGTAAAGATCCATAGATATGCACACAACTGTCCAAGCAGTGTCTTTGCAGTTGCCTGTACTAAGGGCATTAGTATCCCATTTCAAATATCTTTCTGTGTGATTCTCCAGATGTATTTAGTGTTTGTTTCATCTTCTCATATTTATTTTTCAGTTTTAAGTAGTTTAACATAGTTAACTCCCAAGGTATCCATTTTGATCTTGTGAGTACTTAATTGTATCCCTAGTACACACATGCATATATGGGATACCTTTTCTCTGCATATTATCCTCTTTGAAATGCCTTATTTTGTACTTGTTTATGTCAATCTAAATTAGCATGCAATGTTCATGCATCAACACTTACCAAATTTGGTATCTTCATTTAAGTCATATTGTGTATTGCATGATTTTTGCATCATTTGCAGTGAGATATCCTTCCTCCTTCCAGTCCATCTGCATAGTCACTTACAAAGATAGTAATAAGGATCAGAATAAACAGATTTGTTCAATAAGACAAATGTATTAATAGGTAGAAGGAGATGATAACTAGTAAAAATAATATGTTAGCACTATCTCTATTTAAAGTGTTAGTGCGATCCTTTCTGGACTACTTTTTTGCAGTTATCAAAGCTTCATTTTTGCAGATATACAGACAGGTGGAGGCATCTCAGTGAAGGGCAGTGAACAAACTGCTTTTGAAGTTAAAATATATATCTTTCAGGAAAAGAAGAGGCTAAAGATGCAGACATACCAAATTACAAAACAGCAAACAGAGTTTAAATGACAACATATTTTAAAACTAATGTAGAAAAAAAGAGGACAAGATGTGAGAATACATGCAGATAATTCAGTGGAGGTTATTTTAGAAAATATTTTCATATATAAAATAATAGATGCATGCAACAGCCTCCTTGAGCAGAATGAAAGTATAAAAGATTATTTTTTGTGGCCTGGCAAAAATGGACTATATGTTAACTAGTATCTGTAGCTTATCTTGCAGGCTAAAATGGGCGCTGTAGCTGGGCTGTGTAGTCCTTACTGCCACTGGCATTTCATTTCTAATTCCAGAGTGGAAAGAGGATGTTTATCCAGATGTTAGCAGCTGGAAGCTCCATCAGTTGTAGGTAAAAGTCATTTAGATATCATACTGCTGAACCACGTGCCTGCCACATTCTCTCATGATAAAGTCTGGCACCAGAAAAAATGGCTCCCATGGGGCTGTCATGTGCAGTGTATCATCTTGTGATTTGAAAACACCACATATATCTGTCTGGGTTACAGTGGCACCTACCAGCTGTTGCAGAGGTTTTCTGCATGGGAGATGAACAAATTGCTTATCATTGTAGACTTTTTCAGCATTGTCCCCTTAGGAAACAACATTCTGTTGACCTCTTGAACCATACCAGATATTCCACTGGCAGATATCATACTGTAATGCATATAAAAAAGTAGAACATTGTCTGTTAGGTTGTCACAACTACATGGAAATGCAACCACAAATGTGTCTAAGCATTAGAAATGCCCTCTTCTGCAAGCTAAGTAAAAGGTACATTGATGCTAGGTGCTTTGGCATGTACATAATTATTATTAGCATGAGTCAGTTGTCTGTATCCTCTTCACAAGTATTAGAAACCAGGGTTGGCTGACTTATAGCACAGCTACTGTAAGAATTGTCTTCTATGCTTCTACCATGTGACTACACACATTTCCATTCTGTAACCACAAGTATGCAATTTACACCTGTCCTGCTCTGTGCAGCATGCGATAACTGTCACTGCATACTGCTATTTAGTGTACCTAAAGCTTCCTACCTGATCTTTCTGTGCTTTGTACCTATTGACCATACAGTTCCTGTACTTTGCTCAATGCATATTACTGAAGAGTATCCTATATACCTTTCTCACTCTGTATAAAAAAATGACATTTTACCCAAGAAACAGTGAAAAGCCAATGAAAAATAATAAACCACAGTATAGCAAGCTACTCCAAGGATGACAAACCAGTTTTTAAGCATAAACAAGTTTAATATCTGCTTTCGTCTATCTGACTTCTTCAGGAAATACTTAATTACAAAAAAAATTAGCTTTTATGCAGAATAAAAAAGCACCACCCAATCAATTTAAAACATCAATAAAACAATTGAACTCTGTGCAATCAAACTTTAAATGAACCGTTAAAATTTTAAGTAACAGCAAGTCTTCTGTCCTTAAGAAAGCACTTGATGTTTATATCTTATATACCTTTCTCACCCTACTGACAAGTGGCAAATGCAGCCTTCTTGGTAGAAAAACACTATCACAGCTTGGAATTTTGCCATTTATATGCAACAGGTGTACCTTAAGGATTAGTGATATAAACACTGGTGATGCTCCCTTTAACAGGGTTCACATCTGTCCAGTGTCAGAATGGCAACCCTTGCAGTTTATGTATGCACTCATCTGGGCATAGCGATACATGTAGTGTTATATTTGTTTGCTCATAGGTTCATAGGTTGATACTAGGCTATCTGCCCTAGGAGATTTATAAGCCTAGCCAGAGTGTGTTTGGCTTTCGCCACCCTTTTAGATTAGTTGACTGTGCCTCTGCATAGTAGGTCACAGAAGATAGCCCTTTTAAGGTTAGTTTACTGTGCCTCTGTCTAGTAGGGACACAGAAGAGATCCCAGGGGTAAACCTATGATCTCCTATCCACTCATCAAGATTTCTCTTGAAGAGGGTCATTGAGGGGCTCTGCCTAACATGGATTGGGATTTTGTTCCAGAGTGAGGGGAGCCTCTGGGATATGAATCTGTCCCTCCAGCATGTCCTATTTATTTCTGTGCTGAGGTTTAAGTCCCTGGAGCGTGTAGCTCTAAGGGATTTGGATTTCCTGAGGTGGAGCATGTCCATTAATTCTGGTTTGGACATGGCTTTATACGTCAGGCACAGATCGCCTGTGAGTAGGCGGTAAGCAACTGAGTAGAGCTGGAGTTTCTTTAGCCTAACTGTGTAGGGCATCTGTTTGAGTCCCTTGATCCTCTTGGTGAGGTACTTTTGGGGTCTTTCCAGTTGCTGCAGGTGTCGGGTAAGTGTGTCTTTCGGCTTTTCCCGGTTAGGGGTCACCACAGCGGAACTCCGGTCCGCTAATGATGGGTAGTGGATTTTTACCTACCGGGTTACCAGCCCTGACGCACAACCTTCAATGAAGGCATGCCCCACTCACGTATGCCTCCACACAGAAGACACTCTAGCTGAGAATTGAACAGGACAACGTCTTGCCATGAGGTGACAACGCTACCGCAGCACCATCACCACAGTCTACATGTAGTGTTATATACATGCAGTTAATTCTACACTTAATACCCAGCACATGTGGAGCCTGTAGGATAGTTGCATTATCTCTGTCCTTTCTATCAGCATGGTTGGGAAATAAATGAATTCCCTAACTTTTGGTGAGAGTACAGTGAGATTCTCTTTGACTACATGAAATGCAGAAGACTGTCATAAATCAAGTCTGCCCCTAACCAATATCTGGTCAGTTCCTATAGGCAGCAGGCATATTCCTTCAGCCCTCATTTGCATCCTGTGTGGCCTTGAGTAAGTCACTTAACCAGACATTGCTGCAGGGTCACTCATGAAAAGGGACCGTTTGTTCAGTGGGTTTATCTGGTTAGCAAATGGATATTATCATTATTATTACAGCCATTATCATTGTATCACTTATTACTGTGTGACAATGGCATTTCTTAGCTTGTATGTACAACTTTGTAGCCAATAGTACCATTTACTTGTGGCAGTGGATGGCCTTCTTCATATCCTTCATGTTGACAAAGTGCACGCAGTCATAATATAATACTACATTTAGAATGACCAGAGCTTTATCTCTGCCAAACTCTTTTACCCTCAGTGGTAGTTTTGCAGTTAGAAATTCACTTTTTTAACTCTGTGTTACGATGAGGAACCTGACCCTACTCTGCAGTCTGCCTGCCTGTCATTTAAGAGCTGTAGTCTTTCAGATTAGGACTCACTTCATTTTATACTGGACAACCTTACAGGTTAGTAATGCATGCAGCTATGAATCACAGTTGGTCATCATGTAAGTGGGACTCCACCCTTCATGCTTAACTTACATTTTAATTAGTATGAGAATTCTGCTACAAAGATCATTTCCTTCAGGAAAACTGGGCTATTTATTAACAATTCCATCGTAAATGCATGTTCTGATAACATATCTGGCTTGTACTGTGAGTAATTATTTTGTAAATTCAAGTTAATATTTTCCAGTGTCATGGGCACACCCTTCATTGACACTTCAACTTCCTTAACACTGCCAAATGACATTCTATTAAAAGGCTTTGCAGATCAGCTATTTGGCTAACATTGTCCCAGTCCTGCAAAACACTATAATCTGGAAGCACAGTCTGCAGCAACAATATCTAGAGAGAGTGGATCTTTCAGATATATGTGTTGTAGACCCAGCCTTAAAAGGTATGGCTATTAAATTGCTATGATTAAAGTGAACAGCATAGGGACTCTAGTTTTAGATCTAGTGTGTATTAGTTGCACACAGATGCCTGAGATCTAGTGTGTATTAGTTGCACACAGATGCCTGAGATCTAGTGTGTATTAGTTGCACACAGATGCTCCTCATTAGTGCCAGTTTGGCTACCATGTTATAATCAAGTAAGCAGCAGCAGCATTTCAGATGAGGTTTGGCAATAGAGTTTTTGGATGCATTATAGAAAAAAAAAACAGCTGCTATGTGATAATACATTCAGGGAAATGAACAGACATTGTCGAAGAAATGTGTAGTACATATGGATATGCTATTCACCACTGACTAAGACACACATCCATCAATGTAAATTGCCAATACTAGCTATAAAAGGTACAAATGTGAATCACATATAGGCTCAGTATTGATCCATTATATATGCTTTAATAGGAAGTGACATATGGCATTACCCTCCACCTATCTGCAAAACAAACTAACAAAGCTATGCATGAAGGCTTAGAATTTATCTGTAGTAAATCATGTAATGTTCTGTATAAAAACTATTGCTCAATCTTATCTTTCTGTGGGTGGATCTACTGTACCTTGCTGTGTTTATTTTTCTTTCTTTCCTTCGTTCTTCATTAATGCGTTAATAGGAACAGAACTTTCCAAGACTGTATGAAAGCCTGACAGGTTTATGTTTTGTTTGCATATGGACAAGTTTCACATGAGGCATACTTACCAGAAGAGTGGAAAATAATATTTTAAGAGAAAACTAAACCTGTCTTTTCCTGTTAAATCAGAAAAGTTAAAGGACCCACTACAGTCAAAAGTGTAACGTTAATGTGTACAGTAGAACTGAAATATTGCATTAGGTTTTTTGTCACACTTGTGGACTGTGTTCCTTCAGTGTAGCATTTTTATCAAAAACTTCACTAATGTAAACAGAACATAAAAGAAGATAAAATTCTGAATGAAAAAAGTAGCGGACAGAATATTACATTTTTAATTCCTTACCTAATTGTTTACCATTTTTAATGGAAGAATTAAGAGAGAAATCCATTTCACAGTAAGGGAACTGATTTTATTTAAGCAAATTTGTACATGTTCATAGCTTCCTAGATAGATATGCGACACATAACTATGAAGATCATACTGGAGTCTAGCCAAAAAAGTCTGTGTACCCAGCTCTTGGATTTGCTGTGCTCCATTTGTGCTTGCTGCCTTTTTATTTATTTATTTAACATTTGTTTACTGGGAAAGTCTGACTGGACACATCCTTTTTCAGCGTAGGCCCGGAGAGAAAAGCTCTAGAAATAAAGTACATAGAAAACAATGGTTGAATAACATAATTAGAGTAACAGTACTGAGTGAATACCAAGCACACTATAAAGTATACAGGTGTAGACATATAGTGAATATATAATTACAATTATGTACAGTTAACAGAAAACCTTGTTCATAAGTTCATAGGTTCATAGGTTCATACTAGGCTATCTGCCCTAGGGCATTTATAAGCCTAGCCAGAGTGTGTTTGGCTTTTGCCACCCATTTTAAATTAATTTTGCTATGCCCTTTTTCAAGGTTAGTATACTGTGCCTCTGTCTAACAGTGACACAGAAGTGATACCCGGGGTAAACCTACTATCTCCCATCCCATCCACTCATCAAGATTCCTCTTGAAGAGAGTCAATGAGGGACTCTGCCTAACCTGGACTGGGATTTTATTCCAGAGTGAAGGGAGCCTCTGGGTTATGAATCTGTCCCTCCAGCATGTCCTATTTATTTCAGTGCTGAGGTTCAAGTCTCTTGAGCGTGTAGCTCGATGGGATTTGGATTTTCTGAGGTGCAGCATGTCCATTAATTCCGGGTTGGACATGCCACTGAGTAGGAGTTTCTTTAACCGGGCAGCATATGGCATCTGTTTGAGCCCTATGATCCTCTTGGTGAGGTACTTTTGGGGTCTTTCCAGTTGCTGCAGGTGTCTGGTAAGGTACATCCTGAAAGGGGCATTGTACTCAATTATGGGCCTGGTGAGGGATGAGTAAAGAGGCACGATGACCACCCCTGATCTAGATGTGAATCCCTTCATGATTAGGTGGGCTATATAAAATGTTTTTCTAACCACTTTGGCCATGAGGTTGTCAAATGAGAGATTGCTATCAACTTGAGTCCCCAGGTCCCTAATTACTTCTTCTGTACTTAATGGATTACCACGTATGTGGTAATTTGTGGGCACTTTGTTTTTGCCAAAGGGGATGACTATACACTTTTTGGCATTTAGCTTGAGGCCATGGCTCTGGCACCAGCTGCCTGTTTCTATGAGGCCCTTTTGGAGGATGCTTGTGTCGGCTGGAGAGTCAATTATGGCGCCCAGTTTGCAGTCATCTGCGAACTTGGTCAGCCACAGTCCTTCTGTGTTGGTCTGTACCTCCGAGAAATATATACTGAACAAGAGAGGTCCCAGGACTGAGCCTTGTGGGATGCCACTTGTAACTGGTTTGGAGGCTGACATGGCTCCAGCAATTCTAACAATGTGGGTTCTGTCCTTGAGCCAGTTTGCAACCCATCTAGTGACATAGGGGTTTAAATTTAAGCTGGTGAGCTTATCTATAATGCCCAAGTGGGGTATTGTATCAAAGGCTTGTGCGAGGTCCAGGTAGGCTGTGTGGACCACCTTCCCCTCGTCAATGGCCTTGGTGACTGTTTCAAAGAAATCGACCAGGTTTAAGAGGCAGGATCTGCCCTTAACAAAGCCGAACTAGGTAGGAACCAGTGTCTGCAGGTCCCCAATATCTTTATTTATGAGGTTCATGATGATCCTTTCCATAGCTTTGCAGACCAAGCTAGTCAGGCTTATGGGGCGATAGTTTCCAGGATCCGTTGAGGCACCACCTTTGTGGAGAGGGACCACTGTTGCTGTACGCCACTCTTTGGGTACATATCCTGTAGTAAGGCTGAGATTGAACAGTAGTTTTATGTTTGGGTTTAGCTCTTCTTGGAGTTCATGTAGGACGCAGCCCGGGACATCGTCTGGTCCCATTGATGATGTGTTTTTTGCTTTGGAGAGGGCGGCTCTTACCTGAGCATCTGAGATGTCAGGGGGGCAGCACTCTGCTGGGATAGATATTTGCCCTTTTGGTGTGTGGAGGGGGTTGCGCTGAACCTGTCAGCTAGGATGTTGGCAATGTCTGTGGGTTTGGTGTATTTTTTGTCATTTTGGACTAATTCTGAGCATATCTGGAAATTCCCACCCAGGTTCCTAACATAACTAAAGAAAGCCTTGTGATTATCCTTGGTGTTCTGTGCAATTTTTCTCTTGAAGAAGGCCTTAGACAATTTTATGAGTGCCCGTAGTTTTTTGCTAATACTGATCAGAGATGCCTTCCCTTTTTGGGATTTTGCTCTATCATGTAGTAGCTTCCTCCTTCTATTGTATAGTTTGTTTATGGCTGGGGTCCATCAGACAGGACGTCTGCCTTTGGAAGACTGGGTCTTGGTTTTATTTGGGATTGCATGATCCATGCATTCCTGAAGGTGTTCATAGAATGGGTTTATAAAGGATTCTGCGGTCTGGGCCATATTTTCCACAGGCCCGGGGGCTTTGAAGGATTCCACCTCAGTTTTGAGGAGTGTGAAATTTGCTTTAGAGAAGTTTTTCACTGTGGTTTTCTGGGCAGGTGGTGGGATCGGGATGTGTATATCCAGTGAGATTAGTTTATGGTCTGATCTTACCAGTGAGGGATACACTTCTGGTCTGGAGCATAGAGTCCCCATATTGGTGATGATCAGGTCCAGTATGTTTTCCCCTCTTGTGGGAGTAGTAACAAGTTGCTCCATAGCATTTGAGTTTATAAATTCTAGGAACCTTTGGGCTAAGGTGTTGGAGTTAGAGTAATGCTCCCAGTCTATGTTTGGGCAGTTGAAGTCGCCCAATATAATGGTGTTTGGAGAGACCTTCATATTTTTCAATGTTCTCAGGAAGGCCGAGGGGGGTTTCTGGGTTTGGGAGGGTGGTCTGTAGCAGGCTATAAACTGGAAGGCAGTTTTACCCACTGTTAGTTGCACATGGATAGTCTCTGATGCTTCGTGCTGTGCCACCAACCTGGAGGTGTGGGTATCTTTGATGAATATTGATACTCCCCCTCCTTTTGTGGTTCGGTCCAAGTTTTGGGGCCGAAAAGCATGGTATGAGGTATAACCTGGTAGTGCTGGGGTGCTCTCGGGAGCCTTGAACCAGGTTTCTGTTACTGCACAGATATCGATATTCTCCATGCTAAGGAGAGTTTAGAGTGCATGCATCTTGAGGTTTAGACTTCTGGTGTTGAGTAGCATTACTCTTAGTTTCTTATCCCTTGTGATACCTATGGTGGTGGGTTTGTCTTTTGAGCCTTGCCTAAAAAAGGCACTATGGGGGTAGCAAGAGCCTTTGCCAATATCCGAAAGCCCAGGGGTGACAGGTGCAAGCCGTCCCTAGTGAAGCATTGTGGCTTGTCGAGCATGTCATCCCAGGCTGACAGGCATTGGATCCCCTTTGAATGACACCAATACTTAAGCCAGTTGTTGAAATTGATCATCTTGTCTTCATATTGTGGCATCATTCTTGGTGAGTGTAAGATGCTACTCAAGGTCAGGGTCATACCGGCCTGGGCTACATGCTCACAGAGCTCCTCTATGTCTCTTTTCATGTAGTCCAGGGAGGTACATCTCAGGTCATTCACACCAGCATGGACAATGACTGAGTCATATTTGTACTTGCCTTGGAGTGACCTGAGTGCTTGTATTATGTGGCAGATCCTAGCGCCCGACAGACAGCTCACCGTGACCTTCTCCTTGTTCAGCCTGGTGAGCGGGATGTTAGTGTGTCTGACCATAGAGTCACCTATTACAAGTGTATCAGGTGTGTTGTTTAGCCTTAAGGGCTGTGACTGTTTGGCACACTGGCTTTGTGAGCTATGTGTTGCATGTGTTTTGTTTTGGGGTAGCAGTTGCTTGGGTGTCTGCTTTGTAGGTCTCTGCTGCTTAGGCAGATTTTTATTTAGAGCCTCCGAGTATGTTTTTGTGTGTTTATGTGTTTGGTTTGCTGTCGTGGTAGGTCTATGTGAGACTGAAATTGTAGTGAGTGTGGTTTCCTTCTCCTCCTGACTGGCTACGCCAGTACTGAGTTGAGAGAGCTTAGCCTCCAGTTTGGCTATATGATTGCATCTCTCACATGTGTTGGAATTTGTTGGGAGGAGGAGAGGGTTGTCTGTGTAGATGAGGCAGTTGTAACATTGCCTCAAGATTCCCAGATTCACCAGCTGGACCGGAGTGGAGATTGACAACTGAATTTTGGACATGCTAGAATAGTATTGGGAATTCCTTTATAATTGAAAAAAAGGGCCAATGGGGAACAAGGTACTCAGTGGGAGTTTGTGAGGGTGTAGTTCTTTTAATTTTTTAGTGCTGACTTATATAATTGCTTTAGTAAGCAAGTGCCAGGTAACTTAAATGCAATTTGTTACAGGTAACTTAAATGCAAAAACGACAAACAGTAACTTTCTTTCAAGTGAAACAAGGAAATAAGTACAGTAAGCAATGCAGATATCACTAGGGATCCACAGAAGCACTGAAAAGCCACGTTTTAGGTGGAATTAGCATTTCAGGGAAATAACAAGCAAACAAACAACAAGCATACAAACAAACCTAGATTCAGCAGGCCTGGATCTAGTCTATGCTACACCAAACAAGGTGTACTAATTTCAGTAAGAAACAGTTCAAATATGTAGGCACTATAAGCCTTTAACTAGAAATTCCCAGCTCAGAAGGGCAGAGTCCAGCCTCTCCTCCCACAAGAGTGCAGACCACAAACCTTCTTAATGTAAAATAACTGGCCTGAAGCCCAAGTGCTTAAACCAGAACGAATACACTTTTAGAATAACAGACACTGAGCCCTCAATCAGCAGTTCCCAACTTAGAAGGATGTAAGCTACATGTCCTTTCACCACAGTGCAGGCCACAAACCTTCTTAATGTAAAACAACTGGTCTGAAGCCCAAGTGCTTAATCCAAAAGACTTAGAATGATAGCTACACTTTAATCAAGTTACTACCAAGCAGTAATAAATACAATTGAATACTTTAAAGAATGCCTGGATTAGTGCTCAAGTTATACAAACAAAGCTAGATTCAGCAGGCTTGGATCTAGTCTATGCTACAGCAAACAAGGTGTACCAATTTCAGTAAGAAGCAGTTCAAATATGCAGGCACTATAAGCCTTTAATCAGAAATTCCCAGCTCAGAAGGGCAGAGTCCAGCCTCACCTCCCACAAGAGTGCAGACTACGAACCCTCTTAATGTAGAATAACTGGCCTGAAGCCCAAGTGCTTAAACCAGAATTAATACATTTTTAGAATAACAGACACTGAGCCCTCAATCAGCACTTCCCAACTTAGAAGGATGTAAGCTACCTGTTCTGCCACTACAGTGCAGACCACAAACCTTCTTAATGTAAAACAACTGGTCTGAAGCCAAAGTGCTTAAACTAAAAGGCTTAGAATGAGTTACACCAAGCAGTAATAAATACAATTGAGTATTTTTAAGATGACGCAAAAGCAAAATAAAGTAGGAAAAAACACAAATACAGTAAAAGCAGATAAAATTTTTTTTTTTTTTTTTTGAGTGAGCAAATGAGATGGGCCCAGGAGTTACAGGACAGAAACAAGTGCAAAAGCAGGCCTTCAAATCAGAAAGTTGAGAGAGATGGAAGACCACCCAAATGGCCAATAACTACACATTCTGGGCCAGAACCACTCCTTATGTGGTAGACAGGTTACCTAATGCTTACCACTCCCACTGATAAGCTAGAAGGCTTCCCTCCAACACAGAAGGGCTTGGGGGGCTCAGAAGCTTACAAACAGTCCTGGATACAGCAAATCTGTATCTGGAACACTAATTACAGGAAAGGTAGGAAACAGGCTTACAATTTTTTTTTTTCAGAAAAGTAGCAAAAACAGTAGTAAAAACAATTCACATGCAGTGCAAGCTGGCACACTTGAGTATGTAGCAATATTAGTCCACACACAGTTTGAAAAAATGTAATTACATTAAAAAGAACTAAAAGCAAGTGCAGAAAGAGTTTATTAGGTAGAATGTGGTAAAGAGATGGGACTGGGGGAGTGTCCTAGATCAAATCTACAGTGGGGTGGGCACTGCAAAAGCCACCAAATTTAAACTACAACCATGAACAGGGAGGGGGGGTGGGAAAGACAGTTTCAACAGAGATGTGAGGAATCATAGTGCAAATTATACAACCAAAAAAATATATACTGATCTCTGTATATTTGCAGAACAGTAAGACAACAGTCTTACTGTGATAGTGATCAAATATTGTGATCAAATATTACTAGTAGGGAGGATTGGAAGAAACTTATTAATAGAGTGGAAAAGAAGAATGGGCTATCCAGGGGAGCTGCAAGTGGAGAGCCAAGAATTTGTGAGGTGTGTTTTTAGGATTTTTTTAAATTTAATGAAGTTTTTTCAAGGAGGACTGCACGGGCAGCAGTGAATTTAAGAAAGCCCATCAAATCTTCACTTTAGACCTTGAGAGTAAATTTGCTACAGCTTGTTTTGATATGTAGGAGAAACCTGTCCCAAAGGTGGGAATGCGTCCTGTTAAGAGACCTGCCCTAACCTCTGTTTATTTGTTGAGATTAACAACCTTGGTGTGTGTTCTTGAGGAACAACTGATTTTATGAAGGTGAAGGAGGTTTAATTAAACAGTGTTTTTCATGGCATAAAAAGTTAAGCATAGGACATCATGAAGGAGGCTGTAGGAAACTGACTATGTGTTGAGGGCAGATAGTCCACCTGAGTTTCTGAGAGATTTAAGTTTTCTGATTTTCTTGGTCAAGAATCTTTGAGATGTCACAAGTGGGCAAGGGTATTTACTTGATAATGAAGTGTAAAATGAGTCTATGATTTCTTTTGATCTTGTAGAAATGCCTTTATAGATTATCTAAGCTAAACAGAATGATTTGTGAACTATGATGGAGATATTATGGTTACATGATACTGTTTTGTCAAGGTAACTAGGTGCCCAGGTCTTTAATAACTGCATTGGGTTTGAAGGAAATGTTATCCCTGATATGTATATTCCGGCTATATCCCTGATAACTCTATATATTAACTGTAAGGTTGCTGTACATCAGGAAAAGGGGAATACTTTAAGGTACCATAGCCTTATACTTGGCATTTATTCCTCAAATGTCACTCTAATTATCTTGTAATTCTTAGAATCATGTTTGGTACCCCAAGGATTATAACAGAAACACCTGCTTTTGCCTCAAGACATGTATTTCCTTCATCATATAAAGAAACACAAGCCCACTATGATAATGCTGTCACTTGATGAATTGATGAAATTGCTTGAAACAGTCATGTAGGAAGACAGTTACTCAACAGGCTATCTTACTTCATTCTCATTAAACAACTGAAAAATGGGACAGTGATCACATCTTTACTTGTTCTGAAATTCAGCTTCCTCCTGGGACATAAAAAAACTGCAGTAACTGAATATATCATACTTTTAAGTATTCTGCTCCCTTGTTATTCGGACAGCAGATAATTCTGCAGCCAGCCATATATCCGTAACAACATGCTGCTTTCTTCTGACAGACTGTAGAAATAACACTTTTGTTTCAAAACAATAAAAAGCTATACATGAGGCTTAATGGTAAGTGGAACGTAAAGGGTAATGTGGGTGAGTAGTAATTTTAGAAACACATTTATTATTAATTAACCGAAAGGGGAAAAGTACTTCAGTCAGAAGAAAGCGTGAAACTTTGAGTGCAGTTAAAAGATTCACTCCAGTCTTAAGCACCTAGACTGTTCTTACCTGTGTAGAGAATAGGGTAGGCACATTCATTCTGATCCCTGAGACAAGGCATCTACACCCCAACACCCTCTGCAGTATTACATAATCAGATCAGAGGCTAACAATACACATAAAAATGGAAATACTGTTTTTTTTGGCAGAAACAAGTATTCCCTTTTCCTTTCTCTAGCTGTCTTAGAATTTATACATAGTAGTTTCAATATATTTTATCTCGAACCCTAAGTTTGTACACTTGAGCTGGATAGCCAAGTAGCTGTCCAGAAGACTCCAAAAATTAAGGTGGGTGGCCATCTACTTAACCAATCGAAGTCACCAGGTATATTATACAGGGTCAAGTCTCCTACTTTTTGGCAACTTTTTCTTAGATACCTAGGCTGACACCGGGTCTATATTATCCGAAAGAAAGTTCAAAAACTTGAATGCTGTAAACAGCGAAAATGCCGGACATTGATGTGTTTTTTTGTGAGATCGCAAAACAGTGTCGGTAGGGAAATTTGCCCTTTCCTCACTGGAGTGCGATCTCAGAGTTGGTATATATAATTAGCAAGGGTTTTGGGGGGCACAGCCCCCCACAATAAAGGGTTCAATATCATGCATTTTGACTGTTTACAGCGTTTGAGTTTTTGAACTTTCGTTCAAATAATATAGACCCAATGACACCACCATCCTTTGGATAAGTAAGTCTGCCAATCACTACATACTTAGTATAATTATCTTTTTCTTCAAAGATGCATCAGTATTCCAGTGGGGGTTGGATGAAACCCACTCTAGGTGAATAAACAATAGCCTGACTTACAATACCAGCAAATTGAGCAGAATCA
Organism: Protopterus annectens; assembly: GCF_019279795.1. NCBI lineage: Eukaryota > Metazoa > Chordata > Ceratodontiformes > Protopteridae > Protopterus > Protopterus annectens. The sequence goes on from NC_056737.1 coordinate 1,948,035,179, forward strand.
CATTTGTGAAGAGAATAATTTTTCTAACCTATTATATAAATGCACATTAATTCATACTGGACACCATCATAAAGGACTTTGGTGCACTTTTATAGACAGAAATCTTTCTTTTGATCTGCAGGTCACCAAATAGTAAGGATGATCCTTATCTTGTTAATATCAGTAGGTTATGGTTCCCCTTTACACCTTATTGCATTGTCCATTCCTTGAGTACAGTGCCCTTATCAGCAAGTTGTTAACAAAGCAACCTGTTCAGCCTGAAAAGATGCACAGATTGAAGAATGCATGAACTGATGGGTTTGAGTATCAAAGTCACCCTTAAGAGGCTTAAGGAACTGTTCTTTTTCTTGATTTCTTATCAGTTTCTGTGAGGGGACTAGTGCTTGCTTTCTAGGCCAAGGATGATCTCCTCCATTTCGAAACCCTGCATCTAGAACATACTGTGGGTAGATCAACACATCTGCAAACACAACTGGCTTTAAATCACTTTTAACTATAATGGCAATCAAAAGAACAATTCACTACCCAGTCTCCCTTGCCTCTGGACATAACTCCCTCTCCTTGAAAATCAGTGCTAGCCATAAGCCTCCTTTAGAAAAGAACTAGATAAATACAGGTATTTCAAAGTGGGATAAGTACCACGGTGGTGCAGCGGTAGCATTGTTGCCTCACAGCAAGAGGTTCTCCCATTTGATTCTCGGCTGGAGTGCGGGGAGTGCCTTCTGTGTGGAGTCTGCGTGTCCTCCCCGTGGTTGGGTGGGCGTTTGAAAGACATGCGTAAATGGACATGCCTTTGTTGAAGGTTGAACGTCGAGCTGGCACCTCGGCGTTCATGAAAATCTACTGCCAATCATTAGCGGACCGGAGTTCCGCTGTGACGACCCCTAACCGGGAAAAGCCGAAAGACAACAACAAAAGTACCATGAAGCTTATAGAAGTCCACCAGATCATAAGCTTGGTATCAACTTAATGAGCCTATGAGCTTTGGTATATGTATGTGTCACATTCACACCAACCCCAAAATCGCATCATAAAAGGTGAGAAACTTGTCATATAATAAAAAAAAGAATATGTGCAGATGGTATTTCACAAAACACAACAGTGGATGTGCTAACAAAGTAAAACTTTTATTCAAGCTAGGGTATGTAACAATGGTTCTTGTAAACAGATGTGAAGGAATTACGTCTGCAGACATGGTTCTAATTTCTCCAATGTCCACTAACAAACTGTATTACTCTAAGCAACTCACTTAAGCACAGGAGAGCTTCTAGATCATCTTGGTAGCAGGCAGGCTGCATGACTACTGAATGTTATATGGTTAACAAAGATCAATTCATTATAATCTGACTACAGAGACACAGGCAGGCATAGACATGTGTGCATGTGTGCATGCACAAACACACACACACACACACACACACACACACACACACACACACACACACACACACACACACACACACACACACACACTGGCAGGATGTAGTGTACTATGGTAACCTACATCTTATGGAAACAGATATCTCATGTGGGGAACAAACAATTTATAAGCACCTTAATTATGCTGAAACCCTGCATAAGGGATTTCTTAATAGTCAAGTACCATAATCCTCCAAGTTAGCTGTAGAAGGACCAAGCGCACACAACCTGAAGTCATAGGTTCATAGGTCCATAGATTGTTACTAAGCTTTTGGTCAAGGAGACCATTGAGAAGTTCAGCAAGTTCACTCAGTACTGAAGGAAGAATAACAATGTTCCTCATTAAGTAGATACTATATATCGATTATGTGGCATGAATGTTAGACAGATTCTTACACTGGTTATGGAAGGGAAGGACTTAAAATGAGGGACAGAGAAGAATACTCACTGGGATGATATGGACGGAAGGAGGTTGGCAGAAAGACAGAACAATGGTGTTCAGATGTTATGGGTCAAATGACAGTAAAACAGAGCAATATAACTGAGACTGTTAACTTGCTTCTAGACAGTTAATTTGGCTCATTGTTTGGGCAGATACCCTGTACATGATTTTTGTTAACAGATGAGTTACCATAGGGAAAGACAGAAATCTTTGTAAAGTACAGCATGTGCAAGGTGAATATATGATGCAGATGTGACTGCCTGTAATTTAAATGGCCTTCATTTTAGGTTAATCAAGTAACATCTCAAGTGAAGTATCAGAGTATCATCTGAAACATCTGAAAGCACTCATTGGATCTCACAGAACATGAGGAAACTCACTTTAAAAGAGAAGAAACAGGAAGGTTGTGTGAAAAGTAAGGCAGAGGGTTTCAGAACTGCTCATGTTAAAAAGTATGTGTCCATCTTTATTTCTGTGAATCATAAAATGAGAGCTTAAGCTACAAGGTGATTATTATTATTATCTTATATACCATATGCTGAAACAGTGGCACTAATAAATATGAAATGTAATATGCAACAGCGAGTCTCTTTGGTTTGGTGCTTCTTTTTCAACTATGAAATGTAGAGATGTCCCAATTTTATAACATGGAAAACTATTGCTGTTCAGTTTACTCCACTGAACACATTGGTTATTAGTAGGGAGATGTCATGAAAAGAGATACTGCCAGCCCAGCTACCTGGAATTTTGTAAATAATGATATGTCATTTGTAAATATCAACATGATTTATATAGAAGTGTGACAAAGGGAGATACTGCCAGCACACCTACCTGGAATTTTGCAAACAACTATGTCATTTGTGGATATAACCATGATTCATATAAGATGCTTGTGTTACATCTGTGTTAGAACTGTATGCCATTTGTATATCTAACTTGTTTGTACACACGTATGCTAAAAAAGGTATTTTGTAAAGTACTGAGCTTAAAGATATAGCCACAGTGTGCCCTGAGGGAAGAGAACAGAAATGTACATACACTATTTTAACTGCTTAAATGTATATATTTTAACAGTGGAAACTGGAACACAGGAAGCTAACTTCAGTCCAGCAAAACTTCAGAAAATAGCTGAAATTAAATTACTTTATGACAGGAAGAGACAGGATGTCTATACCAGGGAGCTCTCTGTGTTGTCTTTAAGGAGAAATAATTGCTAAGCTTGAGATGTGGAAGTGTTTTATTGCTTTATGACTTCCAGCATCTGCCATAGATCTGAGGTCTATGTATTTTCACAGGTAGATGCTAAATACTGCCAGATTCCAGCTGTGGGGTTTCACCTGGGATAGAGTCAGATGACAAGAAATTATGTCATTCTGCAAGCTATCCCAGCAGTAATATTTGAGATATTAATTTGAGGAGTCTCTGAGAGACACACAGCATTCTGTATTCTGTCTTTGACCTGACAACATCAGCTAGAAGACTCATTCAACATATCTGCTGTGCTCTGAAAGTAAGCTAACAAGGACATAATATAGATAGGAATATAGCAAAGCTTAGCTTAGCGATTTTTCTTTATTTATTTCACACTGTCCTGCAATGTTGTTTTAAATATTTCCTGTGATTTTGAACACTGATGTCACTGAAAATATATATTTAGTATTGTCTTGTTCTTTTATTATTTATTATTAAATACATTTAAACCTTTAATTGTGGCTGATCTGCATAGAGATATTTAAGTTCTGAAAGTACTTGCATATTTATTTGGTGACACTGTTAGACACTCCTAATAGCCTTTCTCTTGGTCAAGCTACCCTTTGTATTAATAGTAACATTGCACAGTAAGATTGGACACCCTTTGTTAAAGGCCTTAAAGTAGCTAATAAGGGGTTTTGGTGGCAGTGATAACTACCTTATAGTCTGGGCAGAAGGAAGAATAGCTAGTAAACCTGTGCCAGCCTTTCACAGGTGTGTGTGTGTGTGTGTGTGTGTGTGTGTGTGTGTGTGTGTGTGTGTGTGCGTAAAACAAATCTCCAAGAGTGTGTATGCCAGCTACTTGGGCAGGAACACAAGGCACTGGTTGGACAGAGAGAGTGTTGGGGGACTTGGCTTAGAACCCTGGCTAAGGAATCCACTTTATAGCTGTGCCAGTAGGAGTCTTACTGAGGATCTGGAGAAAGAGGGAGAAACCAGCCCCTGACTGACTGTGGTCTCTGTGTACTCTTAAGGGAAATTGCACTTGATGCAGAAAGCTGTATCTGGAAATACTGTGTGTGTATCTTGTCATCCTCCCAATGTACGTCTCCCACTGGTGTCAGTGGTGAGGATTGAGGCTCCTTGATTACTGGACCAGTAGTGGGTCATCACAGGAGGGCCTGCTGATATGATCATGGTTGCTCATACTTCTTTATTCAGCAGTACTTGGTTCCAAACTGGGGTACTAGAAGCTCAGATATTTTAATAGGTTATGTAATATTTACAGCATGCAGTATTCGATGAAGAAAATAAGTCATCACATAGTTGACTGACTTTTCCAAAGTTCAGGGACATCCATCTGATCAGTACAAGGATGTGGTCAATCATAATAAAGAGTGCTCCCACTTTTAGGATACCGAATACCCAGAGCTGTTTATGTGAAAATGTACTTATCAGTGGGCATTTATCTGACATGTGTGTGAAAGAGAGGGAGGATGGAGAAATGGTGAGGATGCAGGAAGTAGAGTTGGCGAAGGTGGATGAGTTTAAATACTTGGTATCAACAGTTCAGAGTAATAATGAGTGTGGAAGAGAGGTGAAGAAGAGAGTACAGGCAGGGTGGAGTGGGTGGAGAAGAGTGTCAGGACTGATTTGTGACAGACGAGTACCAGTAAGAGGGAAAGGGAAGGTCTACAAGAGGGTAGTGAGACCAGCTATGTTGTATGGGTTGGAGACAGTGGCACTGACAAAAAGGCAGGAGTCAGAAGTGGACGTGGCAGAGTTAAAGATGTTAAGATTTGCACTGGGTGTGACAAGGGTGGACAGGATTAGGAATATGTATATTAGAAGGTCAGCCCAGGTTGGACATTTTGGAGACAAAGCCAGAGAGGCAGTTTGGACATGTGCTGAGGAGGGATGCTGGGTATATTGGGAAAAGGATGCTAAGGATGGAGCTGCCAGGTAAGAGGAAAAGAAGAAGGCCTAAGATAAGGTTTATGGATGTGGTGAGAGAGGACATGCAGGTGGTTGGTGTGACAGAGCAAGATGCAGAAGACTGGTAGAAATGGAAACAGATGATCTGCTATGGTGACCCCTAATGGGAACAGCCAAAAGAAAAATAAGTTGGGATTTATCTAACAGAGGTACATGCCATTTCTCAAATGAGAGGTTTCAAGAGGACAATACTTTTGACACTGAATGGTCACAAATCACCTTGCCATCTTCACAATTTGAGGCCAATGGCAAGACACAAGTGGAGAAATTATGAATTTGTGTTTGAATTCATGTTAAGATAGTACCCTTCCAGATAATGAATATTCCATCAATGTCCTAATACTGTGAGCAAACATAGAGCAAAATGACCTGGTGGTAGGACACTTGCCTTTAGCAGTCTGAACTTGTTGAAAAGGCTACTGTTACTGATGGCCCATACAGATGGTGATGCCTTGCTCTTGTAGTCTCTCATACTTTAGCACTCATATCAATGTCATTGTGACAGGGCTTCCTACTTTTAGACAATTCTATGGAATACACCAAGACTTGGAAAAAGCTACACTGGCAAAAACAGAAGGCACTATACACTTATGTGACAAGTGACTATAAAATGTGAAGTTAAGATAAAACAATTTACATTATATTGCTTAAAGTGGTAAAAGATAACCAAAACCTTTAACAAGTTATCCATTTTACAGAACTTTTGCCACCTAGGTAACACTAACCTTTACAGTGTCCAAGAGTGACTTTGAGGTAGTGAGTCAAATATGTGAAATGCCTTTTATGAAGCATCTCAAGATGTAGGATACTGTTTGTGCATCTCAGACCCCTCCCAGTTCCTCATCTTACCACTCCTGACAAAGCCACAAATTATAGTTTTGCATCATTTAAGCTATGATTAAAAGGACAAGACAATGTAAAGAAAATGGTTTGTGGGAAAAGTTAAAATGGCCGACTACTTCATTTTGACCACATTTTCTCCCTAACTCCTGCTGCTTTTTCAAGGTAGCTTCGGGCCTTGAAACTTATGTAGGCCTAAACAATTCAAGGCTATTATATTTCATTTATCAAAGTTTTATGTTAATTTGAACAATAGTATAGTGATACTTAACTCTGTGGCAGTGGCATACCTTGTTTTGGAAAACACAGGGATGGAAGAGAACTTGGACAAGACTGGTTTTGTAATAAAAGAAAAAATCTTCTCAGTCTACCTTAAGCATTGTTGGTAAATCACCTCCCTCCACAAAGTCATGTACATCTTCATCTACAGGTAAATCTAAGTCACATTTTCAGGCCCATGCCATCATATAATGGCACTTGGGGGCCTAACTGCTTTAGTGTGACTCTATCATTGATTTGCTCATGGTTTTATTTTGCTTGCAAGGAAAATATATTTTTCTGCAATTGCTTTTCATACTGAGCAAAATCAGTCTCATTATCTGCATGATGGGTGGCCTCATACAACTTTTTATTGTTTAGTATTAGTGTATTATGTATACTGTTTTATGCATTCAAGGATGTAACGCTTTTATACTTGGGGAGCTGAAGCATTTGTGTTACTGTACAATGACAAGATGAACCATGCACTAAACTCTGCTGTATGATGAATTGGGGGTGGGGCTAATACTGTTACTGATGCCCTTATTTTATCCTAGTCGTGTTGTGCTTATTGGCTGCATCCAATTACTGACGTCAGTCTCTCTCCCTTTCTACCCAAGTTCTTGGTCATGTATTTAGATAAGTCTATGTAGAGGTTGCATGTGTCCATTTTCATTGTCATTGGTATGAATGATGTGCCATTCAATTAGCTGCTTATTCACTCCCTTCCAAATATACCCCTTTCTCTTTCTGTATTGCTCCAACTGTTTACTGCAATAGCTTGCTGACTTTACAGATATGGTATTATCACAACAACTTCATGCATGTTTTTTAAACATAATTAGATCTTTTACAATGTTAAACTGTTTAAAGATGTTTACAGATGAAATTTTATATATTCTTGATGTTTTTTCTTTTTTCTTTTGTCCTCTGCCTACTGGGTCAGCTGGGAGGGTAACTGCTATCTTGGTGGTTACGGAATATTTTCCTGTAGTCTGTGGACATGCTGACTCACCCTCCTATACTAACAAAATCCAGAAATGTCTGAGGGAAACCAGAGGGGAAAAAGCAATACTTTATTTATAATAAAATAAATTCAGATACAAGCTTTCATGCATAAAGGTGCTTCACTGGGTAGCAAACAGGAGATATCGTCCTTCGAATTCAATAATCTCATTAAATGACATGACCATACTAATTAGGTTATTAAAGATGCAGAATTAAAAACCTATATTAATGTTTTAGTTCCTGGAACAAGTTTTGGATTTTTTTTTTTGGGGGGGGGGGGGTTTATTGGCTTGGAATTTATTACAGTAGTTCACCATTTGTATTACCATTATATCATTGGACTCCTAAGTGCTGATCAAAGCTTACTATGCCCATATATCTAATGCTGGATGTTCAGCATGGGCTGCACCTCTTAACTATCCAGAAATTTTGCAGCATGTGACGACTGGGGAGAGAAGGGCGAAGGCTGCCAGCCTAGTCAAATAGAATTTAATATATAATTCTATCGACTGTACAAATAAATGTAAAATACAGGCTTGTGTTTTTAAATGTAAGAAAACACTGTGAAATATAGAATTGTAAAATATATGATAACATTGCACTCTACTGGCCCAGTGAAGCATGTTGTATCCTTTCATGTTAGAATTCAGTCCGAGGGCAGCTGGATGAAGATTTCATGCCATTGTTTTAAGGCTAAAGTTTATGACCAGAATTTAGATGTGGAAGGTGCTTTTATTGCTTTAGTTTCTGTTAGCATATACATGTGAAATGTCTTGTATCATTGTAAGTTTCTGAGGAGGTGTTAGATTGCTAAATAATGCAGTTTGTGGCCTGAGAACTCAGACCAGATGTTAAGATGATGCAATATGAATACTGGGAAAACCTAAGTGTCAAAAATGATGTCATTTTGGGAGGGCCTTAGAGACATGTTTGTTAGTAATGTTTAAATACTATTTCTCACAAGAGACCCGGAAGCATTTTGATCTTGGACATCTAACTTATCAGCACTGCCTATGCTCTTTATGTATGTAAGTAGGATTGTAGCACTGTGTTTTCTCTTAGCTAAAGATTAGAAAGTTAGATTAAGTATTTTTCTGTGTAATCAGATCTTTCCTACGATATTATTTTAAGTTTCTGTGTGATCTGTGAACTCTTAGATATCTCTGTGGTGTAGTAGATTTGTCTTGTGTTTTAATTATTTATTAAATATTTTTAAAACCTTCTACCTGTGGTTGGTTTGTGTAGAGATGAAGTATGCTTTAGAGTATATTATATATTTATAGTTTACTGTCTAAGCCCTTCCATTAAGCCTTAGACTGTAAAGTCACATTGCCATTGGATATTAATATTGCACAGTAATAATTGTTCTCCCTTTTAAGGGCCTTTTAGTAGCTGATATTATTAGCTGGGGGTGGCAGTAATTACTACCGTATAGTCTGGGTAAAAGGGCACAGCTGGAGAATCTGTTAGCCTTTCCCAGGAGTGTCTGTGAAGTTGTATAAATACTTATCTCAAAGTGTGTGTGTGTTGTGTCAGCTACTTGGGCAGGGACACGAAGCACTGGTTGGACAGAGAGTGTACTGGAGGTTCTAGCTTGCCCAGTTAGGCTGAGACCTGGACCCTATAGCTGTGCCAGTGGGGAGTCTTTTTGGGACCTGGTGAGCAAGGGAGCAGCCAGCCCCAGACTGACTGTGATCTCTGTGTGCACTTAAGGGAAATTGTACTTTACTGTGTGCATTAGCTATCCTTTCCTCTTCTAGGAGATGACCTCCCTGGTGTTAGTGGTGAGGATTGAGGCTCCTTGATTGCTGGGTCAGGGCACGGTCGTCACACAGCATATCCAGATTTTTGCCTCATATATTTTTTGGTCTGTTCCTCATAAAGTTTGTGGTTTTAAGGCAAATTATTGAAGATTGTAGTCATGAAATAATGGCAGACACTTGAATTTCAGACTTCATATCTTTCAGAAAATGCATGATAATGCAAAACCTATTATTTTAGTGACTTTCTAAGAGCAATAGTTAAAATATCTGCCTGATTTTGGGCCTTTGTCTGCTCACTATTTTTGTCTTTGTCCACAATTCTTGTGCTGAGAGGCTGAGAGGTATTGCTTGGACAGTTGATACATGCAGCAATATATTGGTGACTTTAGCCACCTGGGTGTTCCACTGCATGCTAATTACACATGGGTCTCTCTCAACTACACATCATAATGACAGCTACTGGTCTATACTAGAAGATATAATATCAGTCAGACTACTGCCCTATATTTTTTTTAATCTTCTGCACAATGTGCTTTTATGCAAAGCAATGTGTTTCAGTTTGCTATAGTTACTAACTACAGTTTTAAAAAGCACTGCTGCTTGAAACTGTTCAGTTCTACTCACTCAGTGGTATGTGGGGGCTGGATTCCTGATTACAACTCAGGTGACTTAGGTTCAATTACTGACCTGATTCCTGAGGAGCCAGTTGGGAGGATAGGGAGGCGCAGCATTTTTGTTGGCTCACCATTCCCAGGAGGGAGGAAGGGGCTAGGTTTACTGTGAAGAACAGATGTGTGTTTATCTATACGCATTAGGAATTAGGTGGGAAGTAAATAGTGACTCAAAAAAAGTATTCATCAGTGTCAGGATGATGCCATATTAGGTAGCCTTGATTTCCTCTCCGCACATTTCCTCTGACTGCTTACACAAGGAATTTACCTGTTTGTGAGACCACGGTCTTATGTGGCAAATCAGGGAGGTGTCAGGGAAGAAAAAGAAGATAATAAAGGAAGGGTTTTGGGACACAGCTGTTGGCAGAGAGCTGTGGCGGGAACAAAGAAAATGGTTATTAAAATAGAAAACAAAAAAAAAAAGGATAAGAAAGGTTCAGCTATTATTTGAATTTGAGGTTTCTCAGAAGGATGAAGGAAGGTCGTATAACCCATTCAAATGAGTCTGCTTCCAAAAGTGCTGGAGTTAGCTAATTAGATAACCAGCAGTGTGATTAGGCACAGATGTCAAAACAATATACTGCTTAGCAGAGGTCACTGCATTGGGGACTTTTCCTTGTCTCTGATGTGCAGCAGCCACGGAGTTAATAATGTTAAGGAGGGGTTGCAGTGGGCATAGCTCACTAGATAGGTGATGCGAGAGGTAAACCCCCCACAAAACCGATTTAATTTTAAAACAATTTAAATACTATTTTGAGTACGTTGGTAGTTGGAGTATGACTGAATGAATGAATAAAATAATTAGTAAATGTTTCATCTGAAATGGTATTTGAAATTTTGTTTTGGTGAATGGTTGACCTTAACCCATATGTATTCAAATACTGAAGGTGAGGGACACACTAAATGGGGGGACTGCTTTTGGAATGGAATGATACTGAGATTAGTAATCTCGTTAAGACATATAGACTAGGTAGGGGAGCATCCCTCAGATCCATTTGACATTGGTAAATCATCTCAAATAACCTACACAGTAGGAATATTTTGTGTTGACATTGGCTTCCTGCTCTAATGATAAGGAAGGGAATAACTGTCATAAGTAACCCTTCTTTCATGCTTTCAGCCATTGCAGTTTTTGTTCATCTTGAGATTATATTAGGCCATTTGATGAGATATGTCAGTGGTACTGTTTATGCATTAACCATTGCATTATGTTCCACTCAGATCTACCTTTAGGGCTCTTAAAATTCTGAGAATTAATCACTGCATAGAAAAAACATTAAATTTGGTGGCATGACATTTATCTACGCACTTACTACATCGAACTTACTTGTAAAAATAGTTGTGTGCACATCTACTGTTGGATATGTTGAGAGCTGCTTGCTTATCTATTGTTCGTCTTATATGCCTTGGTAATGGTCTTAATACAGTTGTATTCAACTAGATTTTGTATCCCATCTGCATCCTGAAGGATCTCTATAGGCTCCCATTTGTGCCACAATTGATATCTTATTATTGATTACTGTGGTCCCTGCTGTGGCCTAAAAATCCTTTCCCTGGAGGTGGAGTTTGTTTCATTAACCTGCCTAGCAGTCATTTTTTTCTGGTTCCTTCAAGATTCACTAGATGATTTTAAAGTGATCTTGCTAACGGCAATGGATAAAGAGAAAACATCGTCACATTTCACATTGTCAGCTAAATGATATATATCTTAGCTGGAATCAACCTGTCAAGAAGCATCTTACACATGCATGACAATTTCTACACTTAAATAACAATTTAGTAAAAGAAGAACATTATTCCAGTCCCTTAATTAGAGCCTTTTAAGGACAACCACCTCAGAAATCTTTAGTTGAGGGATCAGAGCTGTATGTCTACATATATTGCATCTTCCTCATGGATGTATACTTTTAAATTTGTCTGTCTTATTTATGCCCCGTTTACACATATAATCCGAATCTTTTTCTAACAGTATTTGCAAATTATTCTCTTTATAATTGAAAAGAATAAGTCTGCTCCTACAGCCTTAAAACACTAAAAGTACTTTGTAAAATTCTCTAGTTATGTGCCATCGATTTCCTGATTACTGATGCATCACTCGAAAATTCAATAGCCATTCTGGAAGTGCTTGTTTGCACTATACTACTAGCTTCATAAATATTTATATTAAATAATATTAGATACTAAACTATATTTTCCTTAACTTTATTACTTCATCAGTTATTCTGTTCATGTCAGTAACTGGATAACCTAGCAGCAAATAAAACTGTCAGGATACACCACGAGAAGTCCAATGGATAAGAAATCTTCTTTTATTCCAACAATAATGTAAAATAAAACAAAGATGATTTTATTTTATTTTATTTTATTTTACATTATTGTTAGAATAAAAGAAGATTTCTTATCCATTGGACTTCTCGTGTATCCTGACAGTTTTATTTACTGCTACGCTTTGTCTTACTCATTTGCTGAAGGATACTTTAGGAGTGCTAGCGGTATTATTTTACAAACTAATTGGATAACCTGTAATTGCAAATTTGTTTTTGCAATGTTACAATACATTTAAAAAATTCACCATCATCACTGCAAATTATAGAAGTACAAATAGCTTGGCTTAAAATGTAAAAAAAAAAAATAGTTTAACAATCTTTCCTGTACAATCTAGCAGCAATATACCCTGTCATCTATGCTTTATAAATCTGCACATCTACAAAGTGAATCATAATTCAGGAATGTTTAACTGTAAAATTAAAAAATATATATATCAGTTCAAAAATTATTTTACTAGACCATGATACCTATGTCAAATGAGAAAAATATTAATAAAGCAATATATATTCTCTATACTGAGATGGATATACAAATGTATGCTCCCAATTAGCCATAAATAAATTAGGAAATGTAAGGGCCATACTGGGTCTATCCCCACATCAGAAATCTGTTGAAAAAAATGACCCTGAAATAAAAAATACTAACTCTTCAAAATCAAACTTAACAATTCCTTAACTAATATTGTATCAAAATCATTTAGGCATTTATATTGTTCTGTAAACCTCATTATTTGAGAAATTCCATCCTATTGTGATATCACAGTGCCCAATGACAACAATCTAGTGTAATAAAAATATCTGTACTGTCTATAATGACATGTCTCAGTTTATCAATCAAATAAAAAGTGCATTTAATATATGATAGTATATTATTCAATAATGGGTATAATACTTCTCTTCTACTAAGTTCAGAGGCCCAGTTTTAGAATCAGCTGCTGTAATTATTGATCAAAAAGGAAAATGAATGATGTTGGCATGGACCTTTGGAATACCAAATATTTTTGATGCAACAGGATTTTCCATTTTACAATATTCATCCATCCATCTATACCTTCCAAAAATAACTCGTACAGTATATTATCTGTCTTCTTACAACTATTCAGCAAATTAGATTGTGTCATATCAATAAAAAGCATCATCACTCTGAACAAATTTAACATACCATACAATGCAGAAGTGCTACTCAGTTTTACTTGTTTTACCAAATAATTTACCTGTCAGTGTACTTTTTACTTTCCATGGCATTAGGTTGTTTGATGTATTTTTTTAAGTTTTAAAAATGTTTTTGATATTTTTGTCATTTTGTTCTACAAGCTGTATTTTAGTTGCTGGCTTGTTTACTGAGTTTTCTTTTATATCAGACACAAGTGACAAATGTATGGGTTTAAACCTTATGATTGGTCTATATTAAGTATTTCTGAGACATTATGTATACTACAAGTCGGATTTATACTTGTTTCTACATCTTCAAGTTATGCAACTGTTTTTTTATGGTCTTACCAGGTATGTTAATTTGGCATTCAGATCAGTTCTGTTCAGAGGTTTGTATGACTTTCAAACTTCATTTGTCTCTGCTGCTCGGTATAGTCCTTAACTGCCTCATCTTCAGAAAGTTAGTGTGTCCTCCTTCAGTCTGAGGGAATTAGTTTTGTTTTACAGGTTTGATACAACAGCATGATTTCCTTGTTTGAGTATAGCATGAGAAACAATGGTTGACAAACATTGTTTTAATATATATCTTGCTTCCATCAAAGTTTTGCTTTGTACTTTATTTTCTGCTTACAGATTCTTACACTTTGTGATTAACTCAAGAATAACATATTCATCCATTTGGCAGTACTTTTTCTTTTCTTCTAGCGGTGTATTAATAAGACTTTCATTATTTTTGCATCTTTGTTTTAGCTGCTTGATGTGTTAAGTGTACTTTAGTCATTATTTTTGCATCTCTGGATTTCTCTGCATATGGTCTTTTTGATTTCTCACTGATCAGTATCAACTGCTTACTTTCATCAATAAGTAAGTAAGTAGATGCTCCTCAGTAGAAATCAACTCATGGTGATTCTGTGGATAGGCCCCATAGGATTCTTGTGGCATATTGTGGAAGTAGATTGCCAGGCCTTTCTTTTGCACAGATATGGCTACTGCCCCGCTGTGCCCCAATCAAGTTTCGACCCAGGTCTACCAAATGGTAATCCTGTGCCTTAACTTCTAAGCTATCAAGCTGGACTACTTTCATCTATACTTCGGATTTATTTTGTTGTATAATCTGAACAAAGTTTGCTTCTCATTCTTGACTTGGCTCTCAGTCTCTTGGTATTTTGGTTTTAGGAACTCCTACTCAGCTTGCACATTCTGACATTTTATTTTTACATCAATCCAAGTACTGTTGTCCTTTTGTAGCTCCTGCTACAGTTTTTCCTTATCACTCTGTAAATGTACGATATCACCTTGAGTACGAAATTGACATCTATTTTGTCTTTCGAGTTCCAACATCAGATTACTTTTTTCTTTTTCCTTCTGGCCTGTGGTGTCACCTAACTTATCATTTACGTCTATGGTTTACTGTTTCCATTCCTACCTAAAGTTCAGAGCATCTTGGAGACGTCAATAATTTCTTTGCCTTTTTTTATTTTGTCACATTGTTTGTTGGTCAGGGTCAGGCAATAACCTTGAAAAACTCTGTTATTGTATGTTCATTTTCAGAAAACAGCTGTTTAAACACTGTTATTGACTCTTTCTGCTTAAAGGCAGCATGCTACTTAGCTGTCTTATCTTTTCTGTGTTCTTAGTTAGTGCCCTAACTTTGTCTTACAGAGCTGCAAAACATTTACAGACTGTCTTGTTTAGTGACTCTTGTTCTTGATTAGACATTTTTTTGGAAAAGTCAGTTTCCTGTAACCAACTATTGCTTTTTTGCAAGTTCTTGTTTCTTAACGACACTTTCTGATTTAAATTTCAAGTTAAAGTTTTTCAGCATCATTTATTCCTGCTCTAGTTGAACCTTTCAAGCAAGAGTTATCACTCTCCTATGAAGTTTCACTTTGCATAGCTGCAGCACCAAGCTGCAAAGTATCTCTTGCTAGCTGGCTATATCCTGATGTAATGCATTCCCATTCTTCTTACGACAGTGTTCATGACTATAGTTAATTATTCAGAAGCACATTTTTGCAAACCCGTGTTGGTGCATCACAGCAGGCCTTAGTGTCTGTTCCCTTTCCATGATAACAACAGAGGTGTTGTTTTGCTCATTACCTATTTTACTTCTCATCTGTCAACAAAATAATTCACAATAAGTCTCACAGATTTGCACACAATTTTCTTTCTTGCATTGGCCAAAAATGAAACCCCTTTCCTTATCAGTGACTTTAACTTTTGCAGACAGCTGAACATGCCTAAAGCTGTAGAAAGGGGAAAAAACAAAACACGGTTTCATTAAAGCAACAAAGTTTACTTTCTCCATGTTATGGTAGTCATTGATTCAGTATAATTTCAGAAGACTGGTGTTATGTAAGCCTTCATTCATATCAAGGCAGCTACAGGCTGCATCGTACAATGGGATCCTTGGTAAGAGTAAATGGTATTTAAAAAGTCCAAACAGTAATGCTGTTCGGAACAAAATATCGTTACTATGTTAATAATTAGTTGATTCTTTTTTAACCAATATTTTATTATATTTCAAAAATTTCCCAAAACGTTTTCTGAGCAATTAAGATAAAAAGTATAACACAAACCATAAAGGGGTCTAATCAGTATATACAAAGACAGAGTGTCCTTCTCAAGAGTGAGAACAGATGCTAATCAAATATAAGGAAAAGGAACAGAGGGAATTGTGTCATTGGGAATGTGAGTGACCCTAATTATAGTCACTTATCTATCCTTTTGTCAGGAGAGTGGATTGTTTATAATGGGCACCAGTTCAAGTTTAAAAGACCTGGATTATGGGACTACATAGTAAATATGGAAGAGACAGCTGTAGTTATTTGGTAAAATGGTCTGAGCTCATTCAAATGATTTATTTATTTATTTAACATTTGTTTACTGGAAGGTCCAATTGGGACAGAGCTCATTTTCAGCAGATGCTTGTGGAGAAATGCCCCAGATGCATGTTTTTGGAATGTGGGAAGAAACTGGAACACCCAGAGGAAACCCATGCAAATGCGGTGACCACATGCAAACTCCACACAGAAGGTACCCCAGTTGAGAATTGAACCATCGAACCTCTTGCTGTGAGGTGACCACTCTAAACGCTGCACCACTGCATTGCCCTATCCCTTTATAGTTTCCAGAGAAAAGTACTTTTGATAAGAAAAAAAAAATCTAAAAAATAAACTGAAACAGAAGGCTAATAAGAAGATACCAGCCTGTTGCTGGACAGCTAGAGATAATGAGGCTGATGCTGCTATAAGAGTACTGTGACTATGGACTGCAGTGGATTTTCAGGTCATCGTAGATCCTCTCTCTCTCATTCAAAGACATTTAGCAAAATATGCAGAAATATTAAAATGACATATATAATTGCAAAACCCTACTATTGAAGACCTGAGAGCAGTATTAAAAGCCTCCACATCTCCTGATAAATTTAGAAAAATATGGGATAAATCAAACATAGCTGATAACAATCCAAAACATACCGACAATGGGATTTCTAACTGCTAGAAATAACCCATTAAAAGCCTTTACTACAGCATCCCCCAACCCCTAAATGGGCAAGAATTAAAGATATTGTACAGAAGGAGAATGAATCTCTTGATGCATATTTACAAGGCATGACAAATGCATTTGAAGCCTTATTTGGACATCCGGGGCCCACAGAAGGTACAACCATCAGTGGGTTGTCGGCAGCTTTTGTCAAGGGCTTGTTACAACCTATACATGAAGAGATTAAAAGGCTTTACTGAACTGGCCAAGTTGAGGTATTAATGAGATTGTAAATCGAGCACAATATGTAGCAGGTATTATACTTAGGGAAGGAAAAGAAGAAAAGGAAAAACAATAAGTAGACATCCAGCTTCAACAGTTTGAGGTGGGGAAAGGGAAGAAGAAATTGTGAGGAAAGAGGTAGATTTTAACTCTTTTAAACCCTGAGGACAATATCAGCAAAATTATTATCCCCCTGACTTACCACAGTCACTGCAAGGTGCATCACATTTGAATGCTTGTTTTAATTGTGGTCATATTGGGCATTGGTGAAATAAGTGTCCATTATCTGGACAGCAAGTATGTTTGGCAAATGTTCAAGTGCCACAACAAACTGAAACACTCCTATGTTGAACATTGCTTGCCAGCCACCAGCTTGACCGCAAAATCATTAGGACAGCCATGAGCAGGAACCACAGTTGCTTCCCTTGCACCAATGGACCAGGATGGCCCTTTAGTCAATGTTACAATGCAGACATCATCTATTACATTTCTTCTTGATACAGGAGCTACTAGATCTATGATTACTTCGGTAAATGCTGAACACCTTCCACTTTCCAAACATGCAATTTGGGATGTGGGGTTGTCTAGACTTCCTTTAGACTATCCAGAAACTAAACCTCTTCCTATACAAATTGGTTCACTAAAAGATCAGTATGCTTTTATCATAGGAAATTCACTTCCTCTAAATCTGTTAGGTAGAGATTTATTGCATAAACTGAGATGTATTGTTTATTACACACATGATGGTATATTTCTAGACATTCCCAATGAATCTTAAGGAATATATTCAAATGAAGATACCCTTTTTGCCATTTTAACATCAGATCAGAGCAAGCTGAAGACAATGACGGCATGTAGGAATTAATTGCTACCCCTTGGCAGCTCTAGTCTACCCCAAAAAATGAGGTAGGGCTCGTAAAGGATGCAGAAGCTGTGCATATAACATTAAAACCCTGTGAGCACCTGCCTATGGCAGTTCAGTATCTTTTGTTGGTAGAAGCAGAAAACAAATTGAGCTTGTTATTTCTGCCTTGTTATCACAAGGTATTGCTGTCCTAACTCGCTGTCCTTGTAACACTCCTATTTTACCAATAAAGAAAACATGTAAAAGTACATATAGATTTGTACAAGATTTAAGTGCAGTGAATGCTGTGATAGTACCAACATATCCAGTTGTTCCTAAACCTGCAACAATACTGAGTTCTTTCCCATCAGATGCCACAACTTTCTCAGTAATGGATATTTCCTCTGCTTTCTTTTCCATTCCTATACATCCAGATAGTCAATATCTGTTTGCATTTACTTATAGAGAACAACAGTGCACTTGGACTAAATTACTGCAAGGATATGTAAAACCTCACACTCTTTTCTCTAGAGAAATGAGGAAACAGACACAATTAAATTTCCTTGTGTGTCTACTTTGATGCAAGAAGTAGATCATTTGCTTTTAGCCTCAAAAACTCCACATGGATGCAGTCAAGATACTATTTGTTTTCTTTTAGAATTATGATTCAGAGTTAATGGAGACAGACTGCAGTTATGGAAATACTCTGGACATCTTATTTCAGAAGGCACTTGACAGTTCTGCCTTTACATATTGCTGTGACCCAAACTGCACCATGGTCTACTACATTAAAATAGTTGCAAGCTTTTTTTGGGATTAACAATTACTGTTGACAATGGATTTCTAACTATGCAGAAGTAGTAAACCCTTGTTAGAATTATTAAAGAAAGATACCACTGAATCTATACTCTGGCAGGATTACCATGAACAAGCTTTAGTACAATTGAAAATACTACTTTTAAATCCCCCAACACTTGGGCTGCCAGATTATTTTAGGAGATTTTTCTTATTTTTTTAGTGAAAGAAGTAGAATAGCATTAGGATTATTAGCACAATGTAGAAATTATGCTTTTAGACTTGTTGCTTGTTTCAGTATGAATCTTAATCCTGTAGCAGCAGCCCGCCCCCACTGCCTTGGGATGGTGGCCATGATGGCATGCTTAGTAAATATGATGGCTACACTGACTCTTGGGCTCGAGACTTACATTGCAGTTCCACATTCTGTAGAAGATTTGCTGTTAAAGACTAACATGCAATATTTATTTGCAGCTTCAATGTCTAAATATGAATTATTTTCACTTAATAACCATTCTTTGCAGATTATTCACTGTCCATCACTTAACCCTGTTTCATTACTTCCCACAGAAGATGAACATGAACCTCATGATTGTGTAGTTGTTACTAACATTGTGCTTCCTCCTAGATTACACTTAAAAGGCATTCCTTTACACACTCCCAACCTACTACTTTTCATGGAATTCTCCTGTGTTCAAAGAAATGATGATGAACTTGTAGCAGTCCATTCCATTTGCACATAAGACAGAATTTAACTGGACAATTAAAAGGAAATGTGCCAGCTCAAATAGCTTAGCTTGTAGCCATTACTAAAGCCTATAGGACTGGCAAAGATCAGTCAATAACAACATTTACAGATCCTTGTTATGTTTATGGAATAGTTCATGATTTTGGAACACTGTGGAAAGAGAGAGGTTATTTAACATCTGCAGACAGTTATCAAAAATGTTGTTTTTGTTAATGAGTTATTTGATGCTTTATTGTTGCCAAGGGAGACAGCCATGGTAAATGTTGCCATACACATGACTGATGATTCATTTGTGATGAAGGGTAATAAGTTTGCAAATATGGCAGCAAGAAAGGTTGCATTGTTTTATCCTGTTCAGGCTATATTTTTGCAGCAATTGAATGAAAGTAACAACAATTATTCTTTACAGCAGTTATTGTCTTTTCAAGATCAGAGAGAGGACTCTGAATTCATGCGTCAGATAAGCAATGGCTGCAGTCACTCTACAGACCCTTTATGGTGCCATCCAAATGGTCGACTAGTAGCCCCACAAAACTTGTTAAATAAGTTGGCATAAACTAACCATCTACCTTTTTAATTGGGAAAAAAAATATTAATTAAACAAATTTTCACTGATTGGTAGGCTCCTCATCTCCCAGAAGTAGCTCAACATTTTACAAATACTTGTGTAGTTTGTTCAGGGCCTGATTTGTCTAAATCAGTACCTCCGCCCATTCTTTCATTGAAAAAAACTTGGGAATAATTTGTTATTTGCATTGGGACTTAACTGAACTTCCTCAAGTGCAGAAATCTAGCTATGTGTTACTTATGGTTGATATTTTTTTATTGATGGATAGAAGCATATCCTTGTGTGAAAAATGATCTAACTCTGTAGCAAAGAAACTTTTGACTGAGATAATTAACTATTGACTGAGATAAGTCCAAGACTTGGTGTTCCCTGTTGCATACAATCTGATCAGAAGTGCATTTTACTAACTAAGTAATACAGAAAATTTGTAGAATCCTGCATGACAAATTGCAATTTCATTGTTCCTAAAGAACACAGGCTTCATGGATAGTGGAAAGGGCCAATCAAACACTGAAAACTAGGTTAGCTAAAGTTTGGGAGGAAACTGGTCTTAAGTGGCCAATATCTTTGCCTTTAGTTTTATCTACCAGAAAATTGTCCCCTCATAGAATTCTCATAGACAGACCCATTTAAATGCCTGCTACACTCCTTCCCGAGAATGTAGAATTGCAATATGTTGATAAATCTTTACATTTGCATTGAAAATCTC
This sequence comes from Protopterus annectens, assembly GCF_019279795.1. NCBI lineage: Eukaryota > Metazoa > Chordata > Ceratodontiformes > Protopteridae > Protopterus > Protopterus annectens. The sequence goes on from NC_056737.1 coordinate 1,948,055,677, forward strand.
TTGAGTCTGTTTAGAAGAAATGCCACAGTTCTGCATGCAGTCCAGTAACCAATAGAGCAGGACCATCTTGACCTGCAGCTGAAGACTTTGTCTACATTAAAGTACATTCTTAAAGAAACACTCTAAACTGCAGATGGAAAGGACTATATTTATTTTTTCTCACATCTGGTATTGCCATCCATTATGAGGGTCTCCCAACTGGACTCATGTGTCACATGCCAAAACGACTCTCCCTTGAGAAGAGTATATCTGATATTCCAGTGACGTCATACCAAGTCAACCAGCAGAACCTAACGCAAGCCAAACCAGATGAGAAAAAAAGGGCATTGTTGTGTCAGAACTGGCAACCAGTGAAGTTTTGCCATCCAGATCAAATCAGGAACCAACTGTGAATTGTTTGTCATCCACCTTGATTCCATATCCACCATCCAGATAGGATCCAGAACTTAATGCAGTTAAATTACACCTTTTACCAGATCAGGCAGCTAAATTATGTGACTCTGCTACTTCATTCTGGTCTGACCCAAACCCTAGTAATTCTTCTTCAACAATAACAGCATGTTTTTCTTGTTTCTGAATTCCACATCCTAGATTCATTGAGCCTTTTGAACACCAATATCAACATTGCATTATCCAGTTGAAACTCTTTCCAAAATCATCTGCAATTAAAGCCTTTTTTTAGAGATTGTTTAATGATCGATTTTACATGATCCAGGGGCAACCAACTCAACATCCTTGTTTAAAGTTTCTTCAAAATCCTCTCTAGCATTTTTCTTATGGGCCTATTGACAGGGTAGTTGCTGTGATTTTTATCATCATTTTATTTCTCTTGCATTTACCATTTGGAAGCGTGAGTGTATCATCATCTGCAACTGTTGGAACTGTAAGCACTGAATAATTTCTTAATAGATATACACACTTTGCTAAAAGTAGAGACAAGCATTTGATTAAGATAAAATTGAGAGCACCTGAATGGGATCCAAGATTTAATCCTTCTTCTGCTGCCTTGCGTACTTACACACAAACCCTCATCAATACTGCTGAGCTTGTGTGCACATGCCTACTGCATGTGTAGGGGATATTCCATTGACTCTTATACCAGTGACAGATTCAAAGCTTCATACTGCATTTCATCTTATTTTTCTTGCTTTACATCAAAAGAATAAACATGTTTCTTCCCCCTTAACATTAATACTTCTTCAACTATCAATGACTTGTTACAGGACATGTTTACTGTCGCAAAAATGGAAAATGAAAATATGATGGGGCTGGAGACCATGACATGGCAGCATTATATTAATATTACTACATTTGTGGAAATCCAGTTTATCCCTGGTTACCTACAGAATGGTCTGCTTGTTGCATAGGTTGTGTTATTTCAGCTATACAGCATACACCTGTTTTACTTGAAGGAAAGATCCACAAGCTCCTTGTAAGAGAAGCATTAAATACATTCCTAACCCAGCTGGGAGGATAGCTTCCTCCTGGATTTATCATGATGCTGTACAAAAAATGCTTTTAAAGGGCTTGCTCACATAGATCTTGGTGATGGAGTCATTTATGGTATTGTACCTGTTTATGGGGCTGTGAAGCCAGTCTGGGAACTTAGGAAGTTGTCTACATTCTTGGAGATTTTGAGTAATTCTACCTTTGAATCCATTAATTGGATTACCCAAGAATTGACTACAATGTGCAGAGTGATACAACAGAACTGCATGCCATTGGACTTCACACTTCAAAAGGGGGTAGGTGCGCAGTCGGGTGTATATTACAACATCGAACTAAAACAAGTTGGAATGTTGTAATATCAAACCCTAAAGTCTGAAAGTGGAAAATAGCAAAGCCATGGCACATTGAATTTTTTCCTAGGGAAAAAAATCGGTAGGCTGTTTTTGGGGCTTTGCTATTTCCTCCGCTGTGGTGCGATCTCGGGGTTGGTATATTAAGTAGGGGTGTGTGGGGGCACAGCCCCCCATGTTGGGGGATTTGGGGGGGGTGAAGCCCCCCACTTCAGTTTAGGTTTAGGGTTAAGTTTTGTTTTGTTTTTTTTTTTTTTTTGTCACGGAACAGTGATTTTTTTTCCCTGGGGAAAAAAAATAGCTGTTCTATGCTTTCAGTTTTGTTGGGTTTCGAACATGATGGTTTGATATTACAACAATCAAACTTTTGTAAGTTCAACATCGTGATATAGACCCTGTGCAGTCATCAACATGGAAGTGCTCATTTATTCTTTATACCACTGGTTCTATCTATAGTCACATAGAAATAATTCAGAAAACCACTGAAATTTAACATGCTTAGAAAAATGATAGTTCCCAGTAGGCATAGTTAACTGACCTTTTCTTGGGATAGAGAGGAGGTGTTTTAAAGTTCTTTATGCTTATAGCGCCTTTAATTTTATCGTTAGGCCTTATTCTTTTTATGGAAAAAGTATGAAGTTTAAAATGATTAGAATCCAGACAAAATGTCAACTTTACAAAAATAGAATCAGTACCACTGACCACAATTGATAAGATTCATGGTAGAACATGTAAATAAAGTGTTGCAAGAATTTAGTAAAATATACAATAATGTATACAAAGGATTGGGGGAATGTGAAAACAAATATATTAGAAATAGAGATTGTATTACTGATAATTATTTACAGTATTGAAATTGTATTTTGTTCCAAAAAGATGTAGGGATGTTTTCATTGCTAATAAGACTAAATATTTGACATGATAATTGCTCATGTCAGGGACAGAAGACAATAGTATGTGAAGAATGTTTGATAGCAAGTGATAAAGTGTCCAGTTATCTGAGGATTTGTAATTATTATCCAGTCATAGAAAAACATTATGGTGTGGGTGATGCTTTACAGCATCATATGGGGGAATGTGAATGGAGAGGGGTACAGTGAAGGAAACATGTTATTCTGTATGTGACAAAGGGTGATACTGCCAGCACAGCTATCTGGAATATATGTCATTTGTGAATATCAACATGATTTTTATAAGATGCTTGTGTTACAACTGTATTAGAATTGTATGTCATGTGTATATCAAACTGTTTTTACAGATATGTGTGCATTTTATAAAGTGCTTGTGCTTAAAATATAACCACAGTGTGCCCTGCTGGAAGAGAACAGAAATGTACATGCATTATTTTAGCTCTTTAAATGTATATATATTAACAGTGGTAACTGGAATATGGGAGGTTGACTTCAGAAAAATAGTTAAAACTAAATTACTTTATGGCTACACAATAAATTATGGCATCTGTCAGTTTTCAATACAGCTAGAGACATAATGTCTGTACTGAGGAGCTTTCTGTACTGTCTTTAGGGTGATATAATTACTAGTCTTGAAATGTGGAGGAATGTAATTGTTTTATGACTTCCAGCATCTGCCAAAGATCTGAGGTCTATGTATTTTCACAGGTAGATGCTAAATACTGCCAGCTTCCGGCAGTGGGGGTTTCATTTGAGAACTAGAGTCAGATGACAAGAAATGATGTCATTCTGTAAGCTATCCTGGCAGTAATATTTGAGATAGTAATTTAGTCTCTTAGAGTATTCTGTATTCTGTCTTAGACCTGACAAGAACCATTCACATATGCCTTGCTCTAATGAAGTAAGTTTCTAGGGAATAGTAATTCTCTTAGATACAGTCAGGAATATAGTAAAGCTTAGTTTAGATATTTTTCTGTATTTATTAGAGACTGTCCTGCAATGTTTTTTTTAAATATTTCCTGTCTTTTTGAACTCTGATGTCACTGTGAATATATACAGAGTATTTTCTTGTTCTTTTATTATTTATTATTAAATATATTTAAACCTTTCACTGTGGCTGATCTGTGTAAAGATATTTAAGTTTTGAGAGTACTTGCATATTTATTTGGTGACACTGTGTGGGCCACTCCCTATAGCCTTGCTCTTGGTCAAACTACCATTTGTATTAATAGTAATATTACAAAGTAAGATTGGACACCCTTTATTAAGGGCCTTAAAGTAGCTGATAAGGAGTTGACTGGTGGCAGTGGTAGCTACCTTATAGCCTGAGTGGAAGGGGGGCAAAGCTAGTAAACCTGTGCCAACCTTTCTCAGGGATGTGTGTGTGTGTGTGTGTGTGTGTGTGTGTGTGTGTGTGTGTGTGTGTGTGTGTGTGTGTGTGTGTGTGTGTGTGTGTGGTGTGTGTGTGTGTGTGTGTGTGTCAGCTATTTGGGCAGGGACACAAAACACTGGTTGGGCAGAGAGGGGGTTGGTAGGTCTTGGCTTGGTCACTCACCTGAGATTTCAACTCTATAGCTGTACCAGTGGGGAGTCTAATTGGGGAGAAACAAGGAAAAAACAGCCCTAGACTGACTGTGGTCTCTGTGTGCTCTTAAGGGAAATTGCACTTGATGCAGAAAGCTACATCTGGAAATACTGAGTGTGTGTGTGTGTGCCTCCCAGAGTACGTCCCCCAATGTTGCCAGTGGTGAGGATTGAGGCTCCTTGATTACTAGTTCAGTGGTAGGTTGGCACATATTGATTGGCAGTGGTGGGATCACCATATCCACATATTGGGATTCAGTGGTGTGGATATTAAACTCCTGTAATCTGTAAAGAGTGGTCACTAAAGAAGGTACTTGTACCCTCAAGCAGCCACACAGTAGACATTCAGAGTGTCATATCACAATAGTTTTATTTATTTATTTTTTTGTTAGCTTAATTAGGGAGAGCATGAAAGGATGTCATCAGAGGATTATCGCAAGCTGACAAGGAACCAGTTGGTTAAGATGTGCCATACTAAAGGACTGGGGCCTGCTAACCTGACTAAAGGAGAAATTATTGCAGCCTTAACCACAGCTGCATCACTGACCACCAACCAGGAGGACAACCACAATGGCCTTGGGGATGCACAACTCTCAGAAAATGGACAGTTCAACCTTGTCTCAGAGGACTTAAAAAACTTTCTGGAGTTAGAGACTTGAGCTGGAGGCCAAATGTTTGGACTAGAAGCAGCAGAAAGACTGTGGCAGGAGAAACAAATGGAATTAGAAGCAGCAGAGAAACTGAGACATTTGGAGGCTGAAGAAAATGAGAGGCAGAGGCAACATGAAAAGGAGATGTTGACTCTTCGCCAGGGTCATGAAAGTAATGGGGAAGGGAGTAACCAAACCCCAGAAGCAATAAATGTCAGTAAATTTCTTCCATAATTTACAGAGAATGATAATTTTGATAGTTTTATTCATATGTTTGAAAGGGTATGTAAACAGTATAATGTTTACCAAGGGCTCTGGGTATGGTTCCTGACCCCCTTACTCCATGATAAAGCTGCAACTGCTGTTTCTAAATTGTCTGATACTGATTACTTAAATTATAATACAATTAAAAATTGTTTATTAGAGTGTTTTAAGTTAACCTGAAACATAGAAAAAATTTTGTGAGTATAGACCCAAGGCAGATGAAAGTGTGTGTGAATATATTGCTGAACTAAGTACTTATTTTCATAGGTGGCTGAGTGGATGTCAGGTCACCACTTTTAAAGGGCTGGCAAAACTTTTGGTGAGAGTACTAGCTTTAGCACTTTGCCTGAGGACATGAGAATCTGGTTGGCAGATAATGCAATATTGTAGATGAGTTGGGGAAAAAGGGAGGCCTATACTTAGCAAGCAGAGCACCACTGCACAGAAAAGAGATGCTCAGTGCTGCACATAGGTCTAAGGGAACCCATGGAGGGCAGCCTAAACCACCCCAACAAAGTCTGCCAGTAGCAGCAGCAGTTCAGGTACATGGACAGGATCAAGGTTTTAAATGTAACCACTGGGGCACCGTAACATATAGATGTCCATGGAGGCAAGGTTGGGAGCAAAAGGTGGGACAGCCAGTAAATGAGAATGACAGAATGTCAGTGGTAAGGTTTCTGGAGACAAGAAGGGTACCAAATTATCACAGAAGTTATACCCTATCTTAGTAGATGGGAAACAGGCCACTGCTAAGAGAGCCACAGCCTCTGACCTAACCATTGTGAAGCCTGCAATGGTTAAAGAGGAGCGCTACTTGCTTGGGCAGTCTACTCCAGTCAGAGCTTTAGGAGGGACCCCATTCCAAATACCTTTGGCTACTGTTACCTTGACTGGGAGGGTGGAAAAGGAAGCAAGCAAATAGATGTGTTTGAGGATAACCCTGCAGATGTCCTGATAGGGAATGATTTTGATAGCTTATCAAAATGCAAAAATTATAAAAAATTAATTAAAAACAAAAATTATATAAAAAATATTAAATTACTGTACCTTGTGTGCATGCAGTTATATGCAGTCAGGCTTGGAGACGAGCATGTGGGTCTGGTAGCCTGGGGGCTGGGGGCTGGGGGAGGGGGGCTCAGACAGACTGCACACTTGAAGCCAGGACTGGTGAAGTGGCTACTTCAGGGAGGGAGCTAGTCTGTAACACTGAGACTGAAGGTGCGCCACAGCTGCTGGTGGGTACTGATGCTCCCTTGGAAAGAGTGACTGCAAGGGCAGAGGTGAACAGTAGTACCCATGCTTGACAGAGAGGCACTGGTGTTAAAGGATACCAGACTTCCTGTGGAAGGGGAGCTGGGAAAATTTACAAAGAGAGAGTTGAGACAGGCTCAGCTCTCAGACCCTACACTAAGTGGCTTGAAGGAATTCGCTAGGGAGACGTCTGATTCTCAAGGACAAGGAAAAGGGGATTTTGTATACTGGAACAAAGGGTTACTGCATAGAGAGTGGACCCCTGAGGGAGGGCTAGAAGGTGAGGTAATACAGCAGTTAGTAGTTCCCAGAGCCTACTATCTGGCACTTCTAGCCATAACCCATGACATTCCTTTTATAGGTCATAATAAAGCATACCAAGAGACATATTATGCAGAACTTTTATTGGCCTGGGATTGCCAGGGATGCAACAGGGTAGTGCAGGACCCGTGAGCAGTGCCAAAAAATATGCAATGCAGGAGACAAAGTCAAAGTTCCTTTGATGCCTTTGACTGTGATTCAGGAGCCATTTCAGTGGTAAGCTATGGATATTGTGGGGCCTCTTAGTACCCCAAGTTCCACAGGGAAGAAGTATATCCTAGTGGTTGTAGATTATGCTACTAGATACCCTGAGACTGTGGCTCTGTCCTCCATCGAGACAGAGAAGGTGGCAAATGCTTTGCTAAAGATTTTCAGCAGGGTGGGTTTCCCAAGAGAAATACTGAATGGCAGAGGTGCCGATTTCATGCCAGAGTTGCTGGCTTGTCTGTGGGAAAGCTGTGGGGGTGAAGCACCTAAAGGCAACTCCCTACCATCCCCAGACTAATAGTCTTGTGGAGTGGTTAAACTCTACACTAAATATGCTGGTACGGGTATTTGCAGACCAGCTTAAGAAAGAGTGGGACAAATACTTGCCCCATATGTTGTTTGCTTACAGAGAGGTACTCCAAGAATTCACAGTTTTTTCCCTCTTTGAGTTGTTGTATGGGCATAGGGTGAGGGGACCTTTAGATTTGATTTGTGATGAGTGGGAGAGTGAGTATGAATCCCATGAGGAGTATGTTGTGGCATATGTCCTAAATCTCCGGGCAAGGCTTAGGGAGCTCCTGGGCTTGACCCATGAGAACATGGCAGGAGCCCAACAGCAGTAAAAGGTCTGGTTTGACAGCAATGCTCAAGCCAGAGAGTTTGCTGTGGGACAGCCGGTGATGGTTCTCATTCCTGTCAGACACAATAAGCTGCAGGCAGCTTGGAAGGGACACTTCAAGGTAGCAATGAAGGTCAGAGATGTTAACTACATGGTAGAACTGCTAGATAGGAGGCAAGGGCACAAACTGTACCATGTTAACATGATGAAGCCTTATTATGATAGAGAGTCCTTTGTGCTGAGTATTTGCAGTAGATGACAGGAGGAGTCAGAGGGGGATGGGGTGACTAATCTCAGTGAGGCTCGGACTGATACCTCAGTGAAAGGGGTAGCAATGTCCAAGTGGCTATCCCCTATGCAGGTTCAAGAAATCTGAATAGTGTCACAGAATTTTACGGATATGTTCACTGGGAAACCAGGCTGTACCCACCTGGTGCAGCACCATGCGGATACAGGGCCCCAAGGACCTATAAAGCAGGCCTCTTATATGGTGCCGGAGTAAATCAGACAGACTCTGACAGAGGAGATACAGGAGATGTTGGAACTGGGAGTAATCCAGGAGTCCAGCAATCCTTGGGCTGCCCCAGTGGTGGTGGTATCAAAGAAGGATGGCGGCACCAGGTTCTGTGTGGACTAGAGGAAACTAAATAGTCACACAGAGTCAGATGATTACCCCATGCCTAGAATAGATGAAGCCTTCATGGAGCTGGATGGGGCTAAGTATCTGACCACTGTTGATCTTACCAAGGGCTACTGGCATGTGTCCTTGACTCCTATCTCTAGAGAGAGGTCAGCCTTTGTGACTCCTTTCAGCTTGTATGAGTTCAAGAAGATGCCCTTTGGGATGAAACATGCCCCAGTGACTTTCTAGAGGTTGGTAGAGCATATCCTAGCAGGAGCTGGAGATTATGCCTTTGCTTACCCGGATGATATTGCCATTTACAGCCATTCCTGGCAAGAGCACCTTCAGCATGTCAAGGAGGTGCTGGGCAGACTGCAAAGGACTGGGTTGACCATTAAGCCCAGTAAGTGTCAGGTGAGTATGGCAGAGGTCTCCTACCTGGGACATTGAGTGGGGAGTGGTAAGATCAGGCCAGAACCTACCAAAGTGGAAGCCATTCAGGTATGGACTACCCCTATTACCAAAAAGCAGGTGAGGGCATTCTTAGGGACAGCGGGGTACTATAGAACATTTGTCCCCAATTATAGTTCCATAGCTGCTCCCTCACAGACCTGAGAAGGAAAAACAGTCCAGATAAGATAGTGTGGACCCCAGCATGTGAGCAGGCATTCCAGAAGCTTAAAGGAGCTTTGGGAGGACCCCCTGTGTTAGCCAGTCCACATTATAGCAAAGAATCTGTTGTACAGGTGGATGCTTCAAATCATGGGGTGGGGGCTATACTTAGTCAGGTCTCCCTAGAGGGAGAAGAGCATCCAGTGGTATATATCAGCTGTAGACTCTAACCCAGGGAGGAATGTTATGCAGCTGTAGAAATAGAATGTTTAGCTATAATAAGGGTACTGCAGAAACTTCAGTTTTATCTGTATGGAAGGAAATTCACTGTAGTTACAGACCACAGTCCCTTAACATGGCTACACAGAGCCAGACAGCAAAATGCCAAATATCAAGGTGGAGCTTAGGATTGCAGGTATATGACATGACAGTACAACACCATAGTGTGGTCAGCAATGCCAATGTAGATGGGCTCTGAAGACAGGGAATGGGATAACATATTCCCAAATAAGCTTATTTCTCTCAAGCCACATTTCTCAAGGGTCATTTGAAAAACTAACTTGAGTCTTCCATGGGGGGGGGGGGGGGGGGTGATGATATGGGCAAGTACCAGCATAGCCAGCTGGAATTTTGTAAAGAATGATATGTTCTTTGAATAGCAAACTGACTTGTGCAAGATGCTTGTGTTACAAATGTATTAGAACTGTATGTCATTTGTATATCAAACTGATTTGTACAGATGCTTGTGCTGAGAATGTATTTGTGAGCTTTGTTTGTGTTAAAATGTATAAACAGTGCATCCTGCTGAAATGAAGAGAAATGCACATGTATTATTACAACTGAATTAAATGTACCAGCTAACTTACTGTAAGAAAAATAAGGGAAATGTAAATGAGCTATTAAACCATTAAAATGGCAGTCCATAGTGCTGAACAGGTCCAGAGACGCTAGGTCTGGGAAAAAGCCTTTGTGCATTAGCTCAGTAAAAAGAAGGGAAGTCCCAGGCACTGACATAAACATTTTGATGTGTATTGTAGTCATCTATGCTAAATTCCTTTTTCAGCTTCAAATGGGAATACCGTGAGAACTTAGAGTCAGGTGACCAGATGAGGTCATTCTGTCAGGCCTCTTGGAAATTATATTTTAGATATTACAAAGAGAAATCTCAGAATATTGAGTATTCTGCTTAGGGGAACTTGATTAGAAAGACCCTCACCCACTGTATCTTGCCTTGTGGTAGTAAGCAACTTAACTAGGGAACAGTAATTGTTTTAGATTAGCCAGGTCAAACTTAGTTTAGACATTTTTGTTCTTTATTTGTCTGAGTCTGTCCATCATTTCAATATTTCCTGTGATCTGAGCTCTCTGATTTACTGTGAATATATAGTCGGTATTTTCACGCTCTTTTATTATTTATTATTAAATATATTTAAAACTTTTATTGTGGCTGGTCCTTGTAGAATGTCTTTAACCTTTGAGAGTACTTATATTTATTTGGTGACACTGTCTTGGTAAACTACTACCATTTGTATTAGTATTAATATTACACATTATAATTGGACACCCTTTGTTAAGCTGATTGTAACATGTCTGGTGGCAGTGATAACTACATTATACTCTGGGCAGAAGGAGGCACAGCAGTTAAATAGTGTGTGTGTGTGTGTGTGTGTGTGTGTGTATGCAGGGCAAATAGCTGAGTGCTTTTTGGCCAGAGTGCAATTTACTAACTACTACTTTTATTCAACTTCTACTTCATCAGCTGCTAAAAATACTAGGAAAACACTACTTGATCCCCATTAGAGCCTGGTCAAGTTATTTAGTGTTTTGTGATTCACCAGAACGGAATGAATTTTCTATGATTCAAGTATGTGTGATTAAGAATACAGCAACACACACACACACACACACACACACACACACATATATATATATATATATATATATATATATATATATATATATATATGTGTCTGTGTGTTATATGTCTGTGTGTTTGTGTGTGTTTATGTGGTACATGCAGTAGTATGTTATTTCATTATGGAAATAATCAAGGCAAAACCCAGAGGTGTAGCTGGCTCTTGTGACATCCAGTGCCACTCACCGCTCCAGCACCCTCATGCTCTTAGTATGAGAACAACAAAAAAAAAAAAAAAATCCTTTCAATCTGGTTCTCCTCAACAGAAAATAAAAAAAAAAGCTCAAGTTGATCCAGCACTCCTCAACACAAGACGATTTCCAGGTCTTAAAGCCCACCCTCCCTGACATTCTCTGCATAAGCGCATTCCCCACCTTAGCAATGGTACTGCCAAAACTCACATATTTTTATCAATTATTTACAGTAAGGTACACAGAGACTAATGTAGTTATTAATTTTTTTTGTCTTTACCTGGTGTCTTCTCAGAGTTTACAAGGCATATGCATATAAACAGCATATTTTTCTTTATGTGAGAATATAAAAAATTATCCCCAGTGTTAATTAAATTGTGTTTAATAAGGTAGGTAACAAAACAACTATTTTTCATTACTGCATTATTTTGAAAATTCATGTTTTTATTATAAAAAGTCTATATTTTTCTCTGGCTTCCCTACACATGTTTGAGGTTAAATTTCTCGAGTGTCAGTAGCCTGCAGAACAAAAAAAAAAAAAAATAAATAAATAATGGCATAGTGATAAATGCTTTTTACCAGAGGAAATCATTGTCAGTGCGATATCTATTTGCACACTGCCCATGATCCGTTTTTTAGGGAGATTTCTCTATTCCTCGAGTTGGTGAAAATGTGGAATTGGTATATATAATTTCAGAGAGTGTGGGGAAGTTGTCTCCCTCACAGTCTGCAAAGAGGATGTCACTTTCTAGAAAATAACTGTCCCAAAGACATTCAGAAAAGATAGAACTAACCTGGTTGGACCTGGTCTAAATATCATAACCCCAATTTCAAAAGTCTAGCTCACACTGAGAGCAGGCTGAGAGCAGGTGTTTTGGAATCTGGTCCTTGAAGTAGGCCTGTTGATAGACTGGCCTTACACTGAAGTAAGCCACTTACACTGAGAGCAGGTCTTTTCTGGAATCAGGGCAAACTTATACTGAGAGCAACTCTTCTGGAATCGGGCCCCATGTTTCACATCACAAGTTAGAGATAAAATTCATTAACCTTTTGGAGTAAAAGTTTATATCTACTTTTTCTACATTTTTATATAACCCTATTATTAATATATTGTGTTTAAATCTTCCAAACTGAGTTCATTCTTTAGTCATTCATTTTTATCTTTGCTATCTTTTTATTAGTTTATCTTGATTGTTGCCTCACATACTGTTAGAATTTTAAAAACTTTGAATAAAAAATACTTTCTAAATTTCATACCTCTGAGTAGGTGATAGGTTAAAGCTCCTGGCAAAACCAAGACAGAGGATGCATACATATTTCAGTGGCATTTTGAGTGGTCATACTGTGAATATTTTGCAGCCTGATAAGGTCAGCCCTTTCCACAAAGAGTCAAGCAGTAGCTTCCCATACTAAATCTGAAAATGCCTTCTGGTTGACATACTGCCTGGACTACACTATCTTCCCAGAAAGAAAAGGCATATGCAGGTGGTCAGTTTAATGCAGCACAGATTTTCCTTGATATGTCTGTTACTTTCATGAGAAGTCTTAGACTAAGAAGCAACAATAATGCCCATCCTATTAAGTCATAACCTCAGGCAGGGAATTTCTTCACTGGCATCATTCTGTCTTTCGCCCTTCTCTACTGAGAATGCTTAGCTTATTTATTTATTATATTTGTTGACAAGGGTACTGGGCTGATCGATAAAGACTCTGGAGTTACAGCAAAGAAATAGTGTCATGCAGGAGAATACTATGATGTGGCAGCACATTATAGCTAAATGTTAGAAAACATAGGGAAAAACTGCATTCAATGCAATGTATTGTTAAGGAAATAGTAAGCTTGATGAAAAGTATCCATCTTCAGACAAGATAGTACCAGCATAAGCAAAGCCAGCACTGAAAATGGACAAACAGATCCACTGCAATACCAAGGTTAATGCATCACATATGAAATGCAGTGCAGATGAAGTGGTATAAAACAGTGTATACCTTCAGTGATATTTTATCATGGGCTGTAAATAATTCATAAAGACCATCTGTACTGTCTTCTGAATGAAACTGATTAAGCATGAGAATATGATTGCTGTCACACACAGGTGATGATAAGGTCAAGAGATGTGTTTTACTAATCAAGTCAGAGGTGATCACCTAAATCCTTATATAATGAACAGGAAGGCTTTCATCACAGTTTCTGACTTCATCTACCCAGATGTAGAATTCTTCTAAAACTAAACAATTCAGAAACATCAACTCTAACAAGGAATTTGGTGATCTCATGTAGGCATGGCTCTCAGCTTTTCAGTGACAGAATTATGGATGAAGCCAAAAGTAATCAGGACAAAAGTCTCAAATCTGGGACACCACTCAAGTATTGATAATATTAATTTGGAAAGTTGACAGAATAACACAAAGGGAATCAACATAAATTTTATAAAGTAAAAGAAGTTTGTGACTATATTAATTTTCATTATTTAAGTGAAACCCGGCAACTTTTTTCAAAATGTCATCAGTTTTACAGGGAACATAGTGATTTTTTAACATCTTTTTGAGGCAAAATTTGGGACAGCAGAAGGATATGTTTGAAGGAATAACGCCATATTACCTAGGTGACTGTATATGATAGGAAGCATATAGTTTAGCACTTATACCAGGACATATTCAAATTTACAGGTTTCTTAGCTAAAAAGCTGGGTCACTTTAAGTGAAGATCTAAAACATTGTGATGCACCCTCACTTGCTCTATATTTCCTAGGACATTAAAACTGCAGAAATTCTCAGAAGAACTGCTATAAAAGGATGTGCGTAAAAATTATAATCTATACATCTCTTTTCTAAGCATGCAGTCCATATTTTATAGTAAATCTGAAATTATACCTGTCTTGCAAACAGATCTTGCTGGCAGACATGATGCTGCTTGTTGCCAACTTTGCTCTTTACTTTTCCCTGGCAATTAATGACAGTGTCAGACACCATAGCTCTCAACCTCTTAGCACAAGAAATATGGACAAAGCCAAAAATAATGGGGGATAAAGGCCTAAAGGTTTTTAGATGCATATTGGTGCATTTCTTCAAATGTTGGCTCAGTGCAGGAAGTACAGCAATAGCATAGATGTCTATATAGTCATAGGAGGGGACACCATTGTGTCATTTGGACTATGACTACAGATATACATAGTTTTGGAACATAGCCTTCCATAACAGACTGAATGAATAAGACAGAAATTGGATAGAAGATTTTAAGTGCTGATGTGGTTAACCATAGGGAAAAGATGGTGTTTATTTTTATAAATTTCCAGATTGGAGACATAGAGATAGTGGAAAGTTGCAGCAACAGTGGGAGCTGATTTGATTATCATTACTGACTGGCATTGTGAAAAACAAGACTGATGAGCATATGTGGCAGTCTTTGTGCAATTATCACAGAACTGGATTGCTCTATCAAGTGGGTTAGAAACAGGGCATGGGTAGGGCTTGTGGACTTTCTTTTCTAATATTTTATTGACACTTTATAAGTATAAAACATGCCGATATAAGAAATAACTTTATGCAAGTATCTATATTAATACTTACTTTATACATATTGATAATATTCAGTAGAGCAGCCAATATGTATAACTGATTTTAAAACAAATACTAATATTTTACTATTGGTGAATTCAATTTTATCCAGTACATATATTCTGTAGTTATTTTATTTGTTTTAATTTTAATGGTAAATATATCATTTTAACACACAACATGCCAGTATTTCCAAATTCCAAAGACTTGGGTCTACATATAGAAACTGAAGCATTAAATAGTACCAAATGCTTAGATAATATAAATCTATCAGAACATCAGACTTGTACAGAAGATTAGAATTTTTCCCCAAAAAGGTTGTAGAACTTTGCAATCATAAATCATATGTTGCCAATGATAATTAAGAATTTACACCTCTGACAACCAATACCTTACTTTTGCAAATAATTGTGATGCTATTCAGGATGATTAATGACTGGTAACAATCTCCAAGAGACTAATCTCCAAAATAAACCAATTTGTTTCTGAAGATATTAAAATCATTTCATCCATTATAGTTAAAGTTGAGCAGATAATCTGATGCACATACACCAATAGTTTGGATAGATACGACCTGCCTATCTTGCCATTTGATTGAAGACTTTTAGAAAATCAAGAATGAAATGATATTATTTTCTGACTCTAACAGAATCAATTTTAGAGATGAAACAGTGTCTACTGGTTTGAATTATAAGCAATTTTCCCTATTTAAGTCATAATTAGTCACTAAATAACGCACATTTAGCACTTTGGTTTCTTTTAACATTTGATGTGGAAAGATCAAATCATTATTTTTAAACTTATCATTTTTTTGAAAATGTATGACATCTATGAATTCTGGCACAAATACTATAGGGAATAAAGTGAATGTTTGAGTATATTATTTATATAAGTATAATCTGTTGATTATTGTAGTATTTAAATACAATTTATGCAATAACCACTTCATATTATTATTATTATGTAAGATTACTATATCTTATACATTATACAGTGATATTTTCTTCTTTAACCACATTGATTCTTGCATTTTATTCACCTGCCTGAATACTCTGAATTTAAATAAAACTATTGTTTAATAACTGAAGCTACAGCATATTATCTTCAAGTCAGGAAATCCTATTGCACTACCTTTCCATTCATTTATATGATGTCCCAAACCTATTCTTGATTTGATGGGGGTACCATAAAAGTTTCAAATGAATGCCATTAAATTGTTTACTATGTTCTTTAGAAGAAATTAAGAAAGGTGTTTACATAATATATATATATATATATATATATATATATATATATATATATATATATATATTTATATAAAGTATTTAAGTAAAAACTTCCTTTTTGATGGAAACACATAACTCACTCCATTAATTTGTCATTATTTTAATATTGTCTGAGTTCTTTTTTATAAATAATTATTTCTTTACAATCATAGGTAATAGTAACCACTAAATATTTAATCAACTTGCTATTTTGTTTAAATCAATGTTAATTTTCATTAAATGATTGAAATTTTTGTTAACTAATAAACCCTAGGATTCTTAAAAGCTTATAGTATTGCAGCTTCCCTTTCCATTTCAGACACATCTCTCCAACTGCAATTTTTCCCTGATGGAGTTATAACACAGAAATCTGTCTTAGTGCAGAAAATACATATTAATGTAACAGTTCAGGGGAGCACCTAATGATAATTACCCATGTTCTCTCCTGTATAAATGCAGGAAACCCCCAAATAATTCAGAAAAAAATGGATGCTATGATGCATTCACTCCGATAAGAGTAGTCACAGCTCTTACCACAGCTACAGGTAATGCAGAGAAGTCATTGGGGTGTGTTTCTGTGTATATGGAGTATGCATATTTGTAGGGGACATGAGTGCTTCTGAGTGTGTGTGTGTGTGTGTGTGTGTGTGTGTGTGTGTGTGTGTGTGTGTGTTTGCGTTTGTGAATGGGTATCTGAATGTGTGTATGTGGTCTGGTAGCGGGTGCCTATGCTAGCAGGTTGTGTGGCCTGGTATTGAGAGCATCAGCTTGGTCAGGTCTGACAATGCATTTTTCAACTCAGAGACCTGGTGAGTTGCTAATGAGGGGTCTCTTTGTGTGGCTTTACCATATCTCTGACTTAGAGAGTCTGTCTGTTACATTAGCCAACCAGACTTAGCCAGTTAACATGGGTGGACAGAATCCCTTTTAATCCTGCCAAACGTCATAATTTTATCTGGATTGAAGTTTAAACCTGATATCAACAGTAATTCAAAATATTTTAATGAATTTTGTATATGTGTTAGTGAAGAATTAATTTTACCTATTGTTAACACATATTGCCAGCAAACAACATAATTTTCAATATATATTGATCATTTATTTTAAACTATTCTTTATTTTTTTTAGTTTAATGCAATTGGCTCTGGGCTCAATAACCACAGCAAACAATGTGGACAATTGTGTTTTGTGCCATTGTTTATCAGTGTTAACTAAGAAATAAAACAATCTAATTTAAGAGATACGACTTTATTTTGATAAAGGTGATTAATTAGAACAAAATAAATAAAATGCCTTAGAAACTACATATTTTCCAATATTTTACTTAAGACCAAGTTATAGTATCAAATGCTTTGTTAAATTATACAAATTACTAAATCTACAAACTAATTATAGATAGCTTTTATTATTAGCAAATTCAAAGTAACCATTTTTTGATACCGTGTTGGGGTGCTTGTCTAATATAAAAGTAGTTTGGTCTTCATCTGTTACTGTAAGTAATATATAGTCATTCTATTAGAAAAGATTGACAGAGATTTTATAAGTTGCATTCATTAATGATGCAATTCTGTAGGAAAATTACAAAGATGAAACTTTATCCTGTTTTAATGAATAAAAAATTATTGTACATTTTCATGACAGAGTTATGTTAAATGTGTTTCAACCTTTGTGAACACTTCCTGTAAGAGAGATATTAATTTGGAGGTAATGATGTATATAGATCAGTAATAGCATAATTACTGGGAGATGTTTTATCTTTTAGCCTTTTAATTTTTCACCATTATTTCAGATGAAGAAGGTTCCTCTGCTTTTTTTTATTGTTCCCATACATTTTTTTGTATATTCCTGTTTAGGAAAAAATCAATTTCCTTCTCATAACGTGTATCTTGATTTTGTTGTAGTGCTTTTTAAACCAATCCAGAATGTATTTGACATCCATGTAATTTCTGTTACTACCAGGAATAGATACACTTCCGATGTAATTATACTTTGCTGTCATTTTGGTCTAAGATCCAACTTATGTGAGCCATTTCAAGTCAGGGAACAAGAATGTTGTTTGATTTTTTTCCTAGAGCAATAGATACCTTGTGATTAAGGATCTTCTGAAACTTTGTATTAAGTTTTTTTTTTCATTTCTAGTGAGAAACCTTTTACTTCCTTTTAGGCTTTTAATTTTATTTTATCTGTCTATTCTTGCAGTTTCAATAAGATCTTATCCAATTGTTTTCACTTATTGTAATAAATTGATGGTATGCTGTATAAATATACTTTCATTGAGTTCCAGAGAATCAGATCCAAAAATGTCACAATTATTAATAAAATCTAAAAATTGCTGCATTTCTGATCATTAAAATTTGATCGTTTTGTTACATAAACTGGGAGCCTATTAAATGAAGCATGTTTTATTGGATTTATTGTTACTTTACAAGTAACAGCAGTATAGTCTGACAATTCACCTGTCATCACCTTTACCCTTTCTACTTTAGAAACCAAGCCATTTAAAATATAAGCCGTATCAATTCTTGATTGCATACTGTATCTATAGAGTACCTAGGGTAAAATAAAGAATATGTTTCAGGGAAGTCATTAACATTTGTAAGACTATATGAATCAGTGCAGTTTATTAAAATACCACCTGATACAAAAACACTACATTTGTTAATTTCACTTGTATCATTTTCATTAAGTATACAGTTGAAGTCCCCTCCCATTATGTGCCCCCTTCATATTTGTAGTTAAAATTTCCAAGCACTTTTTTTTATAGAATTTAGCTCCAATACCTGGAATTCAGTACATATTTTCTAAAGTTAGTGTTTTTATTTATACTCATTAATCACCATACACATCATACCTTTGCCATCTCTGTATGAATCAACAAACCTAGGCATTATAATATAGTTTCTCCATTAAATTGTCATACTCCTTCTCTTTTCTGTAAATCTAGAACTTGCTAGTACTGAATATTGTTTTATGTTGAAATTGTTAATATCATTTTATAATAACTGAGTTTCCTGCAGGGGGAAACACTTGTGGTATCTGCAGTTTTAAATAATTAAAATACTTCCTTGCCACTGCTTAACCAATTAATGTTTAAAGAAATCCATTTTAAAGATGTTGGCTTCAGTCAGTGACTTTAAAAATGTTAATTTATTAATCTGTGATTTTATTGTAAACTAAACACTTATAATATTCATTGTATTTGATGTAAAAAGACAAAGACAAAGTTTAAATTCCAAAAATAACTAAACCAGCACTAAACCAAATCCCTTACATAGTGCATAAAGTTATTGACTTTTATTGGAATCCCATTCATACTATCCTTATAATTCACTTTTGCTCTTTTATACCCATTTATTTTAGGTGTTCTTACCTTTAAATCTGTAGATCACTATATATGGCTTCAAATAAATGTTATATATTGATAATCTGCAAGTATCTTAATGGTAATACTATAAAAGCTATAACAACTAAAAGGATAATCTCTACATTCATCTTCCTTATTATATGATAGTAGACCATAATGATGCACATTCATTATTTCCTAAGATACACACACACACAGACACACACACACACACACACACACACACACACACACACACACACACACACACACACACACACACACACACACACACACACACACACATATCTGACCCACATAATATAACCCACATTTGGGTCAGTTTCTTAGCTACAAACACATTAGCCTCCAAAGCCATAAAGGGTCCTGCCTTGGCATTTTAGAGCATACACCACATCCATAGCTGTAACAGTTTTCCTGTTAGCATGCTCAGTGTAGGTAACAGCATCACAAATCACATTCTCCAAAAACACCTTCAAAACACCATGGGTCTCCACATAAATAAGCCCCGAAATGCGCTTCATACCACCTCGATGAGTCAAGTGGAAAATAACGGGCTTAGTAATACCTTTAATATTATCATACAAAACCTTACGATGCCATTTAGCACTCCCTTTTCCATGGCTCTGTCCTCCTTTACCACGACCAGACATGACTACTAGAACTGAATATTAAGGCAACTCCATGGTAACCTAACTTCATCTCCCTCTTGCTCACTCAGAGCAAACACTCCTTCCTTATTGTCAAACAGTGGACTTCCCTTTTTTTTGTATGTCTCACACCTCGCACCTCCCTTTTCCTCATAGTTACTGCCATTCTAAGCTTAGACACTTTGTGTATATTTTCTACTATTTAATATTATATCACATTGAATGCTATTCTATTGCACAGTTTTATAGTGATTCATCGTTGTACCTGTATAATGTACCAATCTTCAATTCTGCACATTGCTGATGTACAGTTAAGGCTTTCATCTTAGTATTTATATGATGCAATTTGTATACTGTTATTCTTCTGTCATCCTAGTTTTTTTTATGTAATTTGTAAAGAGTTATTCTTCTGTACCTATGAAATTGTACTTTATTAATGCATGTTACATGTGGAGCTTTTCTCCTTAGGCCTCTGATGAAAAAGGACTTGTGTCCAGTCAGACTTTCCTAGTAAACAAATGTAAAATAAATAAAATAAATAAATATCTTATTGCTCAATTTCTGCTTATCTATTTGTTTAATTTTTCCTCAGGTTCTTCTCAGCTTTTATATGATCATCACCCTCAAGACTGCTCAAGCTCCTTAAGTATAATCATATACCTTTTGTTTGACTTCAGTGTTTGCTTGCATAAATATATGTAAATATATAACAATATCTCAGTGAAAGCCATTTTCTCATCAACGCTTCTTTTAGTATAATTTATATAACAAATACATATCTTTTTTAATCCATTACATATTTATTTTAAATTAAAGATTACATCGCAGATTATGATCTGTGTATGTCTTAACTTTAAACAAGTTATATAATCACCAACATAACTCGCATATTAATCTATTCTCCTATAAGCTCTCTGAGATGTATTGCTTCTATCTTAGTATGTTTTTCTATATGCCATTGTATCATTTATCTCTCAAAAACTGAAATACCATTGATATATTAACTTATGTTTTATATTTATATATATATATATATATATATATATATATATATATATATATAAATTATGTATTAGTAAATCCTAAATATTATTTACCATTATACTGATTAATCTTAACAGAGTTTGTTTTCTATTCTATAGCATGGAAATATCTATTTCAGTGAAACTATAAGATGTGTTTCCCTTTTATATACTCCACTATATCATTTTCTATAAAAGTCTTTATGGTAAATGAAATACTTCAGCTGCATTACTTTAATGGCCCTATATAAAGTACATGCATTATTGTGTAAACTACTGTCTAGTAACAATATTCTACAGGTCAGTGCTGTCTTTACAGGGAAGACCCAACCAGGTATTAATACTGACTAGGGAAAATTTTGCCAGGGCTCCAAGGAACTTCTGCTACTCTTTTTTTATAGCCTATTTTGTGAAAGAACCTTTCAGTGTCTGCAGGAGTAAACTGCAGTCTAACAGGTATGAAGGGACTATGCTGTTGGAAGGGTAAGGTTTCCAAACATCTTATTGATACTTTTCAGTAATATTGCTTCACCTCCTGCAATCAAAAATCTTCTCTTCCCATGTCTTACAATAAGCTGGATATACTTTGTGTGCATTAAATATACGTGTGCAATATTACTGACACAAGACAACAGATTAAGCAGTTGGAGCTCTGTAAATATCTCTGTCTTTCATGTTGTTTTGAATTTATACTGAAAGGTTCTGTTACCAAAGTGGGCTCAGCTATGTGCATTTCCATTCCTTCACATAACAGACATCTGCCTACCCTATCCTTCATCAGACAAACCCTCCTTAATTACATAGAAGACAGGGTTCAATGGAAGCTCTTCAAGGACCTTGCTTAACTTTGTATAATCTCAGCCTCTTACCATACTCATGCCTTCAGACCACACCTTCATTTCCTCATATTATATCCTTAGTTTCCAAGGTTAATTACCTTTCCTCATTGTCTATGTGTTTCAAAATGTTTGTGTCAGATGCCCATCTACATGTTTCCCAATATATGTGTGAAATCCTTACTGTACATTTGATTTAATCATTGATGCTGCTGGTCTCATTTTAATATTGTCACTTGAACTGAATGTTATTGTGCTGAACTGCACAGGCACACACACACATATGTGTGTGTGTGTGTGTGTGTGTGTGTGTGTGTGTGTGTGTGTATGTATATATATATATATATATATATATATTATATGTTATATATATATATATATATATAATATTTTTTATATAGATATATATATATATATATATATATATATATATATATATATATTATACACACACACACACACACACACACATACAGGTGTACCTGTGTATGTATTTTCTTTCTAAATTTCTGTGTGTGTCTGTGTGTGTGTGTGTGTGTGTGTGTACTGAAATTGAATGAAATATCTAAATATTGATGTTCAGAAAGTCAACAACTTTACAAACTCTGACATACTACTATGCAATGTATATTTCTCTACCCCAAGAATTATATGATCTCACATACCTGTCTATCATTTGTTTAGTTGGCCAAATATAGATATATATATATATATATATATATATATATATATATATATATATATATATGCGCAACATGTATCTTTAGCCTTTGGCCTCAGTTATCTGTGAAAAGAACTATTAGACAAGCATAACAACTTGTTTAAGAAATGTCAGATAAATAATTAAAATGAATTATAATCTAACTGCTTTAAATATATATCAATACTCAGTAGACATCTGCAAGTAATAGCCGATAGCCACATGTTTTTTTGATTCTGAGTACAATGCCAGGTGTATTTTGTGTATCCATAATCCTATCATAGTACTAACGTGTGTGTGTGTGTGTGTGTGTGTGTGTGTGTACATGTGTGTGTCTTTGCACATGTGTGTGTGTGTGTGTGTGTGTGTGTGTGTGTGTGTGTGTATGTGCTTGCATGTGCTCATGTGTGTATACAGGTTGTGTGTATGTGAGTATGTGTTGCATGTGCGTGTGTGTGTGTGTGTGTGTGTGTGTGTGTGTGTGTGTGTGTGTATGTGTGTGCATGTTTACGTGTGTGATTTTGTGTGTGTGAGCGCACTTGCTCGAGTGCATGCACACTTCTGCATCTTTGCATGTGGGAGAGGGTTGCATAGCTGAAAAGTACTGGTACATGATGAAATTATGAGGACCAGTGTTGCAATCCTCATAACAGCTGAACTTCTTAAGAAAATTTGTGGACATACAAGCTAATTCCCAGGTTATAGTACCTTAGAGCATTTTCACCATTTCTGAGGTACAGCAGTCTTTGATTTTGTACAGATAATAGCAAGAGTATGACTGTACAAAATCCTCACTTTAGTGGGGTACAGGGACTACCTTCTCCATGGACTTTTTAGTAATGGAAGTGTGAGTTTTAAAATTTGTGTTATTTTTGTAAGACTTGGGAGTCAGTATTTCAGACATTTCAGACCTGCAGTTTTAGGCAAGGAACCAAAAAAATATAGCTTGAACTTGTCCTCACAATTACTTAATTAACTCCTTAAATACAACTGTCTTATAGACTAGCAGACAGTTTCATAATCTACCTGAAATGTATTTTAGAGTTAATATTCATTTTACAGTGCTAATAATAGTAATACACTTGCTTGCATTTATATGATATTCTACTAAAAATTAACGTTAAAAGCAACTGAAGACATGTATCTTTATTTTTAGGAAATGAAAAGTATCACTTTGCAGTACATCTTACAGAAACATGTTCAGCCAGCTCATCCAGTACCACCTAACACTACGGCGATGTATCATTTACAAAATGTATTTATTTATTTAATGTTTGTTTACCGGGAAAGTCTGACTTGGAACAAAGTCAATTTTCAGCAGAGGCCCAGGGAGAAATGCTCCAGACGCATGTCTTTGTACATGGGAGGAAACCGGAGTACCCGGAGGAAACCCACACGAACACAGGCAGGGCATGCAGACTCCACACAGAAGGCACCCCAGCCAAGAATCAAACTGGAGAAGCTCTTGGTGTGAGGTGGTAATCCTACTGCTGCACCACTGCTCCATACAAAATAAAGAAATGAGACCTGAAAGTGGGTCCTCAAAGAACTAAAAGGGAATCTCAAAGAGATTCTGGCATACCATCTGGTGACTCAGAAGGGGAAGTAGGATATTGCTGAGGCTGTTTTCAGCAAGGGCGAGAAATGCTGATCTCAAACTGGAGCATTGCTAAGAAATGGAAGGCACATTTTGAGGAATTTATCTGTGTAGTGGACATGACTTCCTCCTTTGAAGGGCCAGTGCTTGAAGCAGATGATGGGAATGCTTCCATTGCAGATGAAGTCCCTGTGACAAGGGTGTGGGAGTTGAAGAAGGCTGGCTTGAAATGCCGAAGGCAGAGGACATTGCTTGGGTGTCATGGTTAATTCACCTTTTCAGTGTTGTAGGGAATGTTGGGTTACTTCCTCTCGATTGGCAAACTGGGATAACAGTTCACAGTTTTAATGAGTGTATAAATAAATAGCTGTGCTGACGTGCTTAAAGGGGTTCTACAAATCTCAGTACTGGTCATAAAATTATTTAATATAGATTTTTCTCAGATACCAAAGCAGTCCTCTATCTGGATGGCAAAATACACTGAATATATCAAATTTGGACATGTTGTAACATCATCAAAAGGTATAGAAGAATGTAATCTGTACTCGAGTAAAGTCAATTTTTGGTTAAATTATAATGGGCAAAACATTAATAAAGATAAATGTTAGGTCCTTTACTCTGGCAAACCTAGTTTAGATGTCAAGGTGAAATTAGTATCCACAGTTGTATCACATTTTTGATAATATAATAATGTGGGCATCAGAATCTGTAATAATTTTAAATTTAGAGCATATATCCAAGTTATTAAAAGTAAAATTACTCAAAGTTATAGCATTAATTTTAAGAACTTTGTTTCAAGGAATACAGAATTATTTTAAAAAATGATTTTTTGAATGTCTGACCTATTACTGAGTATAATATGACAGTTTGTGCATATACAGAAGGGGATTTATTAAGTTTTGAAGGAATACAGGGGAAATTTACAAAGATCTTGAAAAATCTTCCATATCAAGCTAGATTGGAAGTTTTATGTCTTTTTTTCCCATAAGTATAGGTTTATGCAGTAAAGTTGTATCTAACTTGTCAGGCATTATGGAATGAGGAGCTCTGATTATTACCAGACATTGAACTTATAGATTCAAATTACTCTGGGTTGTAACTATTCATTTCAAATTGGAAGATTTAGAACTGTTGCTAGAACAGAGTCTCTATCACATTCTATGGTATGTATATGGAATAAACTTCTACTAATTAGACAGTCTATATCTATTAAAAAAAATCTCAGTAACTGAGCTGATATTAAGGTTTATAGATTTATACTGGAGTCTGCATTTTGATTGGCTTTTGCCCTAATTCTGTTTTTTTTTCAAACTATTGAAATTATTATTATAATAATTTATTCAGTTGGATGACTTTGTAAGCTGAAGCATTTATGCTAAAGTCTTGCAGTATTATTGGGTTTTATGGAAGACTGTAAGGGACTGTCTTGTATAAGACCTATAACAAAGTGGGAAATGAGTCTGGAGGGGGTATATAAACTGAGGCAACATGCAGATGTATCTAATTTAGTGTCAGTTGTGTACATACCCATTTGAGTTCTTTGTCATTCTGTGTATTACTTTTTATAACTTAAATGCTGTTTATGTAGGTAACTTTCTGTTTGAACAATATAGTATCCCCTCCTTGTCGGGATCCCAGTCTGATATCATTGTATATGGACTTATTACTGCTGATAATCTTTTAAACATGTTTCTGAGATAGCTATCACATGCTGCTCTTCACTGATTAGTCAAGTTTCAAGTGTTTACCATTTTCTATTTATCCTGCATATATTCAGACTTGCAATTTTAAGGACCATGCATGTGTTTACATTGTAGTGGGCAGCATGATAACTTAGTCCAGGGTTAAGCTATACATGAGGGTATAGCACAGTTTGGGTTGCAGTCTTTTGAGTTGTACATGTATTTTGTTGTATTGGTGCATAAGTTTTACCTGTATAAGGAATTGCCTTCTAGAAATTTGAATTATTGTTGGAGCATATTGTTTTGGCAAAGTGAGGGAACGTATCTAAATATAAATGAAAGTACTCCACTGAGGTGTTAGTGAAGGTATTGGGCTTGTTGTGATTGTATTTAAAAATAACAACAGATAAGTAAAAGATTAAATAGAAGGAGAGTTATGAGTAGGGTTGTAGAAGTATGCACTGTTATCAGAGGGGGAATATATGAATACATGAATGTGGAGGGCATTGATCCAAGGTATGGGCTGGTGACAATTTATGATGATAGGTAAGGAAAACAGAGTGGACTGTAGGTGCTATGAGAGAATTACATATAAAACAGGATTACTAAGGGTAAGGATTATAAGACTTTAACTCACAAAAGGTGGTAGATTTAAGTCTGTATGTGTTAAATTAGTGGAGTATAAGAAAAATTAGAACAGGGGATTCAGGCTATCTGCCATGTAGCCTGTGAGTAGTATATAAGAGGTTAGGCCAGGAATTATGCTGCTGGCAAAGCTTAGCTGCAACCAAAGCTGTACTGTGGAAATTATTATTTTTATTTCACATTTGTTTACCGGGAAATGTTTAACTAGGCCAAAGACCCATTTTCAGCAGAGGCCCAAGGAGAAAAGCTTCATACAGATAATAGCAGAGAATATTTAACACAAGAATTAAAAGATGCAATGATTTTAACAGAGAGCGTAAAAATGTACATATTTAAAATATAAGCTTTTCTTAAAAATATATCATACATAAACATTTGTAAAGGGCAGTGCCAGGAAAGACATATGTGGTTAAGTTTAGAAGTGTAGAAGACATAGATGGTTAAGGTTAAAAAATAGAGCAGGGTGGGGAGAGAGTACACAAAAGAGGATCCTTTGATATCTGATGAGGCATAAGCATGGAGAGTGCTGAAGTAAAGCAGACAAAGATATAGTGGTGAAGTGAGAGTAAGGAGACAAAGACATAGTGGTGGAGTGAGAGTAAGGAGACAAAGACATAGTGGTGGAGTGAGAGTAAGGAGACAAAGACATAGTGGTGGAGTGAGAGTAAGGAGACAAAGACATAGTGGTGGAGTGAGAGTAAGGAGACAAAGACATAGTGGTGGAGTGAGAGTAAGGAGACAAAGACATAGTGGTGGAGTGAGAGTAAGGAGACAAAGACATAGTGGTGGAGTGAGAGTAAGGAGACAAAGACATAGTGGTGGAGTGAGAGTAAGGAGACAAAGACATAGTGGTGGAGTGAGAGTAAGGAGACAAAGACATAGTGGTGGAGTGAGAGTAAGGAAAAAGACTGGCTGAGAAGGATTGAAGAGAAAGGGTATTAGTATTCTACACAGAATGAGTGTAGTGATGGGAGTACGCCTGAGGATAAGATTAGGGGAAGAGGAGGGAGGCGGCATGGAACAGGAGTGAAGAGCAGAGTCATGTGGTAAAGGAGCAATGGGAGAAAGAGGTTAGAAAGTGATACAGGCTAACAGAAGATGAAGGTATGGAGAGTATGGTAAGGAGGGATATGAAAGTCCAAGTACAGGTGCACATATAAAGAAGACAATAGGTAATTGCTGTTGATGCAGGAATCTAGGAAGAGCTGCAGGAAAGTAACTACACCTTTTATGTAAATGAGATAGAAATTAGATGAGTATATGAGGCGTAGATGGAAAGAGTTCTGCATTATAGCCACTGAAGCTGTACAGCTGATGCTCCAACAATAATTCACATTTCTGGAAGGCAATTCATTATACAGGTAAAATGTATGCACCACTACAACAAAATACATGTACAACTTAAAAGACTACAACCCAAACTGTGCTATTCCCTCATGTATAGTTTAATCTTGGACCAAGTCATCATGCTGCCATAGGTAAGAGGTTGGTATAATGGTTAAGGTGTTTACCTTACAGACACACGGTGCAAGGTTTGATTTTTTTCATGAGATAATTGGCTATGCTTAAAATGGCCCATAAAGGCAGCTAGCCTAGTACTAGGGTGTAAGAAAGGAAGAGATAAGGAGGCCATCTGCTGAGCTACCCCCTTTGCTGTTAGATAATAGGAGGGATTTATGAATAGTAGATATGTGAAGAGTCTTGGCCAAGCTGCTATCTTAGTTGTAAGAGGAGAGGTTCCCCCAGTCATTAGTAAAATCTTGGCCAATAATGTAAACATAGCAGGAATCACTTACTCACTTTAGGTAACTAACTTAAAAGTGAAGTAAAATGAAATAAAACACGCTAACATGTCTCTTGCATTTGTTTTCCATCTTTCAATTTATTATAGAGTAGCAAGTAGCTTTTTGATTTTAATCTTTTCAGCTATTGCTTTTAAAACAAACACTTTTGCAGCCCAGTGTTGTAACAGTTCTGCTTCAGGGTCTTACAAGTTGGGTATAGACTTCCACAAATGGACAGACATACATTTATATTCATAAATAGTGTATGCTGTCATATACAACCATTATGTGTGCAACAGTTATGTGGTCTGGATAGTATAATGGTTCCTACAAGTTCATCTCTCTAATGTAGGATTGCAATGATAAGGCCAACTCTGCAGTCTAAGGAGAACTGGATCGCTTACAGAGCACTTATGAAGTCCCTACAAGTATTTGGGACATAAGCCACTCTGTATTTGCTGTTTCATTACTGAGGAGATATAAACAGGATAGCTGTCAGTAAATCGGAGTACCATAGTACTGATAAGGAAGCAGTCACAAACGAGGGTAAGAATCTTCAAGATCAATCATGGCCTATTACATGAGCAAAAGTGATTTCTAAACATTTTGTCTCACTGCCCATAGACGTGGAACATAGATGACTGGCATCTCATTCATAAATAGGGATTTAGTGCTTTTGGTACTATTATTGGCTGGAACTTTCTGATGTTACCATTTAGATTTGTAGAGTGGTTTGGTTATAGTAGTGTGTTTGTGTGCACTGCACTACGGCAGTACTGATCTGACTCAGGTTTTGCAATTCTGCATGTACTACAAATTGACAGTTCTACCAAAGCTTATGTTGTTGCTTAGTCATAATATGTTATGGAACAATTATCTGTTATCTTCCATGAATATTCAGATAGATTCCCTCACCAACTTTTGATGACTGAGTAGGTGTTGAGTTTCAAAATTATTTTTATGCAACTTTTTTAACAATTAACATAAGTGAATGCAAATAACATATACTAATAGAAAATATGAAAAGACAAACCTGAACTGTAGAACACTGCTAAGTATATATGATATTTACAGAACTACAATTATGATAATTTAAGTATAGTAAATGGTATAGAATGGTATAGAGTTTACAGGGCAGATTAATACTCATTCAATATATTGAGAAGAAAAGCATCCACAGTGTTTGTTCTCTCCTAACAAATTTAAATGCCCTCCCATTAAAAAAGGTCAGTAGACTAGATCCTACCAAGTGCAAGGGTGCAGAGAGAGATATTTAGCATGCTTGTGTATTCAAGATAAAAGTCTGAGCCATTTTAAATCTTGTGGTGTTTTCCATTTTGAGGCAATATATGCTCTTACTATGATAACTAATTGCAAACGCAATAAACTATTGCTTTGGAGAACACTTTCTAAAGGCAACTTTCTGGATAAAAGTAAAGTTCTATATGAAAAGGAATT
Organism: Protopterus annectens; assembly: GCF_019279795.1. NCBI lineage: Eukaryota > Metazoa > Chordata > Ceratodontiformes > Protopteridae > Protopterus > Protopterus annectens. Next base: position 1,948,085,184 of record NC_056737.1, read on the forward strand.
GATTGTTTCAATCAGTCTAATAAAACATTAGACAATTTCTGCACCAACTGATGGACTGGTTTACAATGTCAGAAATTATGCATGAAAGAACCATCCTCTGCAAGACATTCACTACAAAGATATCTCTGAGTAAATCCCTTTTTGGATACTTCATTTAGGTGTCTAGTACCCCTGAAGCATAAGAAAAATCAGCTTTTTGAAAAGGTAAAGTAATGGTTTCAACTGAATATGTAATCTAACCACCTAGCTGCCCTAGATTGTAAGACAGGGTAATTTATTCTAGGAAGGTATAGAGTCTCACCTGAGATTCTTTTGTATCATGTACAAGCAATACATTGTGCATAATAGAAGCTCTGGGCTTAACTTCCATAGCAGTTATCTCTAGGGCATTCATTTTTCAAAATGGAAAAAAGGAGGAATGAACAAAACTTTTAAAAATGGACACATAACTGTATCTAATAATACTTTGATATCAGCTATAGGAATTCTTATGGTGATTCTGTCTAGTCTGGAGAAAAATAATCAAGATCCAGTAAGGTCTTATAGGAGGTCAGATAACAAATGCAAGCCCAGCTTCCTCCACTGTTTATCCAGCTATAACAGCATCAGTTTTCCAGGCTGGACATTCCCACAAGGGGATTGCAGATCCCTCTGCTTCTAACTGGGGGATGATTTTATTTAAAATTTTCAATGCACTAAATATGGAATATATTATGACATAGGGTTTCAAATGACCAGGTATGTAGAGCAGTACCATAGGTTCATAGGAAGATACTGGGCTATCTGCCCGAAGGCATATATTAGCCCAGCCACATTGTGCAGTATTCACCGCCCCTTTGGTTAGGCCCCTATCTAGTAGAGCTGTTGGCATGATCCCTGGTGTGAACTTTCTGTTACCCATCCACTCGTCAAGGTTCCTCTTGAAGAGTGATAGTGAGGGGCTCTGTCTTATGTAGATCAGGACCTTGTTCCATAGCAAGGGAAGTCTTTGCAAAGGGAATCTATCCCTCCAGCATGTTCTATTCATTGTTGTGCTGAGGTTTATATCTCTAGAGCGTGTAGCTCGAGTGGATTTGGTTTTGCTAAGATGGAGCATGTTCAACAGTTCTGGGTTGGAATGGCTCTGTATGTTAGACAGAGATCGCCTCTGAGAAGGCGGTATGCAACAGAGAAAAGCATTAGTTTTTTTCAATTGTGCTGCATAGGGCAACTGTTTGAGGCCAGTAATCCTCTTAGTGAGGTACCTCTGTGGACTCTCCAGCTGCTGGAGATGCCTAGCCAGGTACATTCCAATTGGTGCATTGTACTCAATAATGGGTCTGATGAGGGAAGAGTAGAGGGGCACCACAACATCCTTAGATCTTAATGCGAACCCTTTCATGATCAGATGGGTCACATAGAAGGATTTTCTAACCACCTTGGCAACATTGTTATCAAAGGAATGCTGACTCTCTACTTGGGTCCCTAGATCCCTTATTACTACTTCAGATTTCAGGGGGTTACCTCCTATGTGGTAGTTCGCGGGTACTCTGTTTTTTCCAAAGGGGATTACTATGCATTTTTTAGCATTTAGCTTGAGACCATGGCTTTGACACCATTTATCAGTCTGGTTAAGGCCCTTCTGGAGGATATCCATGTCGGCCGGAGACTCTATTATAGCACCTAGTTTGCAGTCGTCCGCAAACTTGGTCAGCCACAGCCCATCAGTGCTTGCCTGTACTTCCAAGAAGTATATGCCAAACAGGAGGGGCCCCAGGACAGAGTCCTGAGGCACACCGCTCGTTACTGGTCTGGATTTGGACATAGATCCCGCTACTCTTACTTTGTGGGATCTGTCTGAGAGCCAGTTTGCAATCCATCTTGTGACGTAAGGGTTTATGCCCAGGTTGGTGAGTTTATCAATAATACCCGAATGGGGAATGGTGTCAAATGCTTTAGCAAGGTCAAGGTAAGCCGTGTGTACCTCCTTTTCCTTATCTATACCCTGAGTAACTGTCTCAAAGAAGCCCACCAGGTTCAGGAGACATGATCTGCCCTTGATGAAGCCGAACTGTGTGGGGTCAAGTGTTTGGAGGTTCCCAATCTCTCCATTTATGAGTTCCATAATGATTTGCTCCATTGCCTTACAGATCAGACTGGTCAGGCTTATTGGTCGGTAGTTTCCAGGGTCAGTTGTAGGCCCACCCTTGTGCAGCAGAACCACCATTGCTGTGCACCATTCTATGGGCACATATCCTGTCTAGAGGCTGAGACTGAACAGGGTATTCAGATGCGAGGTTAATTAATTTTGGAGCTCACGTATGACACAGCCTGGGACACCATCTGGTCCCATGGAGGCAGTGTTTTTAGCTTTAGACAGAGCCTTATTAACCAACTTATCAGTAATAACTGGAGTTACACAATCCCCTGGAATAGTAATCAGCCCTGTAGGTGGTGGTGGTGGGGGGGGAATTGGCACTGAACCTGTCAGCTAAGATGTTGGCAATGTCAGTGGGGTCAGTGTATTTTGTTCCATTTTGTACTAGCTCAGAACAGACCTGAGCATTGCCATTTAGGTTTTTGACGTAACCATAGAAGGCCTTATGGTTATCCTTGGCAACTTTCTTTTCGAAATTGGCTTTAGTTGACGTGATGAGGGCCCTCAATTTCTTACTGAAGCTGATCAGGGAAGATTTTTCTACTTGAGATTTGGCCTTTTTTTGTATAAGTCTCCTCTTTTTATTGTATAATTTGCTTAAGGCCGGGGTCCACCAGACTGGTTTCTTCTTGCTTGAGGAAGGAGTCTTGGTTTTATTTGGGATAGCACGGTCCATGCAATCCTGAAGATGTATATAAAGTGCCTTGATTTAGGATTCTGCATCCTGGATATCATTATCCTTCTGCAGGGGGATAGTGAAGCTTTCCACTGATGCAAGTAGTATGAAGTTTGCTTTGGAAAGGTTTTTTACGATGGTTTCTTTTACTGGTGGAGGTGGAGGGGTGAAGATGTCCAGGGTTATCAGTTTGTGGTCTGATCTGACCAGAGAGGGAGTGATAACGGGTGTGGTACAATGGGCACCCATATTTGTGATGACTAAATCCAATATGTTGTCCTCTCTAGTGGGAGAACATACCAGTTGTTCGAGGGCATTTGAATTTATAAATTCAATGAACTGCTGGGCATAGGAGTTAGAACTTTGGTAGTTCACCCAGTCTATACCAGGGTAGTTGAAATCACCCAAAATTATGGTGTTGGGTAAGACCTTTATATTTTCCAATGCCTCAAGGAATGCTGAGTGAGCATCTTGGGACATGGTGGGCGATCTATAACAGGCTACGACTTGAAATGTGGTTTTGCCTGCTGATAGTTGCGCATGGATGATCTCTGGGGCATCATGCTGTACCACTAACCTGGAGATGTGGGTATCTTTGATGAATATGGATACACCTCCACCCCTTGTACTGCGATCCGGTAACTGAGGCCAGAAGGTATGATATGAATTGTAACCTGGTAGTGCTGGGGTGCTCTCTGGAGCCTTGAACCAGGTTTCTGTCAATGCACAAACATCGATTTTCTCCATACTGAGGAGTGCCTCGAGTGCGTGCATTTTGAGGTTGAGACTTCTGGCATTGAGTAGCATTACCTTTCATTTTTGGTTACCTGTGCTGGTTATGGTGGTTGGTTTGTCCTTTGAGCATTGCCTAAAAAAGGCACTATGGGGATGGCAAGAGCCTTGGCCAGTATTCAAAAGCCTAGGGGTGACAGGTGCAAACCATCTCTGGTGAAACAGCGAGGCTTGTCTATCATGTCATCCCAGGCAGACAGACACTGGATCCCCTTAGAATGACACCAGAAGCTTAGCCAATTGTTGAAATTGATCATTTTGTCTTTGTATTGTGGTATCATTCTAGGTGAAGGTAATATGCTACTCAAGGTCAGGGTCATACCAGCTTGGGCTACATGATCAGAGAGCTCCTCAATATCTCTTTTCATGTAGTCCAGGGAGGTACATCTTAGATCATTCACACCAACATGTACAATGACAGCATCATACTTGTTCTGGAGTGACCGAAGTGCCTGTGTTATGTGGCAGATCCTAGCACCTGACAGGCAGCTGACAGTAACCTTCTCCTTGTTCAACCTGGTGAGTGGAACATCTGTGTGCCTTACTATAGAGTCTCCTATAACTAGCGTGTTGGGTATGGTGTTTTGCCTTAGTGGCTGTCGTGAGACACACTGCTGAGGTGAATTATGTGTTTTCTGGCTTGTGTTTGGAGGTGCAGGTTGCTTGCTTGTCTGCTTTGGAGGGCACTGTTTCTTTTCAGATTTGTACCTAGTGCCTCCGAATATGTTTTTATGTATTTATGTGTATGTTTTGCTGGTGCTTGTTTTGTAGGTCCATGTGTGACTAGTGGTGTGATGCTAGTGTGCCTCTTCTCCTCTTGACTGTCTGTTACAGTCATGGGTTGAGAGCGCTTAGCCTCCAAGTCTGGCTGTGTATTTGCATCTCTCACAAGTGTTTGTGTCTAGAGGTAAGAGGAGAGGGTTGTCTGTATACATGAGGCAGTTGTGACATTGCCTCAGGATGCCCAATTCCACCAGCTGAACTGGAGAGTACACCTGAAGCTGACCTCTAGACATGCTTAGAAAATTAAATTTCACCTGTCTTGCAGACAATCGAGGGTCTTATGCTGTATTATAATAGTGCTGTCTAGGAGATTTGGAAAATAATAGTGCTGTCTAGGAGATTTGGACAAGTGCTAATTTGGGTTATGCAAGTGCTGCAATAAGAGCAGTTGATCTGAAGCACTTGAGTTGAGGCTTGCCTAGTTCTAAGGGAAAATTTGCAGCACAGACTTTGTGGAGCCAGGAATAGTATACCCTAGCTAACCGGCGCTGCCCGACGCTGCTCTGTGCGCAAGACCGCGCAAAAAGAGAGTTGCAGAGTTTTAAGAGAGAGAGATCAAGGAGTTTGGAATTGACCCAAAATGGCCAATAAAACTACAGTTTCTAGGCAGTAACCACTCCTACAGGGACAGGCAGGCTGCTCAGTGTTAACCACTGCCACTGGTGAACACAGAGACTTCCCTTTAGCCCAAGTAAGCACTGGCCTCCAAGAAACTTACAAACAGTTCAGAACCGCAACTCTGTAACTGAACTTTTTTTAAATTATAGAAAGTGGGAAAATAGCAAGATATTTTTGTTTTTTTGTTTTTGTTTAAGGATAGCAGAGACACACAAGTAGCAAACTAGTCAGAACAGTGCAATAAATGACCCCAACATGTGTGTGCTGGGCCAGAGGCAGGTAAAATGCAATTTTAAGAAAAAACGATTTTAAATTAAGTGCAACACAAAAAATACAATAAACAGGCTCTAGGTATGTTCTAAATACTGTCTCTAACACAGATATCAGCTTTTGCAAGCATGAAAATGCCGAAATGTAGGCAGCAATGCAGTTTTTCTAAGAAGTAAATCAGAAGAAAATACTTAAAATCTCAAAAGTGGCTCCTTTCTTCTTCCAGCGTTTTCTCCTCTTGGTAGGTGCTTCAGCAACAACGATCAAGCCTGGAAAGATGCCAAAACCACGCGGCTGCAGGGTTTTTAAGAGAGAGAGATCAAGGAGTTTGGAATTGACCCAAAATGTCCAATAAAACTACAGTTTCTAGGCAGTAACCACTCCTACCGAAACAGGCAGGCTGCTGAGTGTTAACCACTGCCACTGGTGAACACAGAGACTTCCCTTTAGCCCAAGTAAGCACTGACCTCCAAGAAACTTACAAACAGTTCAGAACAGCAATTCTGTAACTGAACTTTTTTTAAATTATAGAAAGTGGGAAAATAGCAAGATTTTTTTGTTTTTTTGTTTTTGTTTAAGGATAGCAGAGACACACATCACACCATCTTAAGGCCCATGGGGATTTACTATTTAAAATTCATCTTTCTAATATGGTACAAATGGGGTGGGGTTATCAGCATTCAACTGAAAGGGCTGACAATGTAAAAACTTTAAAATATAAGGGCCAGTGTGAAATTCCTAACATTGAAAGATGCAGATAAACTTTGTCTCTCGATTTCTCTTATTGTTCCCAATAAACTTGGTAAGAAAAAGTACAGTTTTAAATCTGCCACTTGTTAGGGGCCTTCTCATGTGGATATGCTGAAAAATATAAAACAATAATGGAGAAATTAACATTTTAACAACTGTGAAATGCACAAATAGGGAAAGCTGCTGTCTGCTTCAGCTGTAGATCCATAAATAACATTTCTCCCATATCCTTGATTTTCAACATTAGATGTAATTTACATTTGAATGCATACTTCTACATTCTATCAGGACAGGATCCTCACATACCAGCCGTTTCTTTATGAACTGTCCGTAAGCCAACCTGATCCCTAATTCCATGTGTACTAATGCCACATATATTGTATTGTACTCAGTATGTCATCGCCTTGCTGGTGTTAGTCTACAAAAAGAGGGGGTTGTGAATGGATTAGGGCTGTAATGGGTATTAGCCATATATAATTCTGCATGCTGCTTATGAATAGCATTAACTGAAAATATCTAAAGACTTTTTCTTACAATCAAACAAAAGTATTTTCTGAAGAGCTTTGGTTTTGTTTGAATTGGTTTCAGCCCAATATTTAATATGCCTAAACTACTGCATTCATCTCAAGCCTATCATGCATATTTGTCTTTTGAGCATTAGATTTCTTTGTCTAACTCTAAGCAATATGTGCTTTAAATGATTAATGTGTTTTTGTGATGATACAGTACCCCATATTAACATTTGTTGTTACTCCTTCCAGTCAAATAGTTAGATTACAGTTCTAAGAAATCCTACAGATATAAAAATTTTTGTCAAATTGTACTTTCAAAAAAAAAAAAAACTGCCATACTCTTTACTAAAAGTATATTTTGAACTTTTTTCATCACATTTTATTGACAAACCTCTTACATTCAGCATCTGTAATCTTAGGGTTATTTTCTGTAGAAATTTCATAATGCTGTTTACAAACTTGGCTCTAAAAACACAGCAGACATCTCTTACCTTTTTTAGCATTACAGCTTGTTTCATCCATAACACTGATGAGCTGCTTTCATAATAAGTTATATCCATTCCATTCTCTCAAAGTTATTCTTATAATTTATCTCTAAGCATAACAATATTTTTCATGGAGAACGTAACTATCCGGATAATGCATCCTCCTTATAAACAACACTGATTCAGCTGGTTGTGCAAACACTTGAAAAGCTGGGATGATGAGAAGGACTATGTTCTGTACCTACAACGTGTTTCAGTGTATGTTCCAATACTGACATTGTAGTGGCCCGTGATGGGGTGTTGCACTCCTGACACTTCTGACACATGAAGTAGCAGTCCCAGCTGCCTGAGTGGATATTAAGGACTCTATTGCACACTTGAAAATAGGAATATTTTATAAAAAGAGAAGGATACAAAACAGAATATTCAAAAAGGCATCGTAACAAATAAAAAAAAAAACAAGGCATGTAATACAGAAGATAAACAATTGTAGCAAATTAGTCAATTCTATTTGTAATTTTGCATTTAAGTGTCATATTACTCCACTATTATTATACTAAACCAACATGTGATGAACAACCTACATTTTTAAGAATATTAACATTGTATGCCATTTTTACACAACATATTAAGGTACCGTGTGAAATTATTGTTTATGGACAGAGGCCACAATCTAGGCATTTGTAATGCATGTGCTAATATATTCCAGAAACCGTCTCAATCCTCCCACAGTACAAATATACATATTACCAGGATTGTTCCACAATGCCACGCTGCTTCATAACACAGGCCTTCTCTTTTCTGACTGATTCACTGGCAGTTTTACTGAACATGTACTATCTGGACTGAACACATTTCTACCATTGTCTGAACAGTAAACGTTCATAGCATGTGCTAACAAGTGCCTCCTGTTTTTGAAGTTGTTGTTGAACTTTACATTCCATTTTCAAATATGTTGCAAGGAGATCTCTATGTCTTACACATAGGCCCTCTTCCATCCATATATTACCCTCATTCCCTTTGGCATACATTTCTGTAACAAAGTACAACTAAACCCTAACCACATTCCACAAACACAAAAAAATATATATGACGTCACACAATGAGCAGGGTGAACCATGCTCACCATACACTTCCTCTACAATGCTATATACTCTCAATGCTTTAATGGATTCAAACTATTTCTTGAAATTCATGGAAAAATATGCTGAGTACCTCAATGTTCAAACAGTCTGGAAGGGAATGAACTCCAGCCATAAAAGAATATCCTCTTAGAAGCATGCGTTTTATTAAATACAGTCATTTTCAAAAAGGTAATGAAAATATATTTCATAACTTAACAGTATCCACCATCTTAGGCACCGTGACCTTATAGCTAACTGAATCCTTTTGATCCCCTCCAAATTCAACCCTTAACATCTATGAATCAAAAAATAAATAAATAAAAAAGACAACAACATGATTCAGTACAGTCTCTGTACTGTATACTATACACTCATCAAGGTTAAAACCAACCAAGTTTCTCTCAAAGCATATGAATAAAGCTGGAATAACGTACCCATGAGTTTCCTGTTTGGAAACATGTCATGCACTTTGGTTAGCATACATGGATAATGATCATGCTTTTCTTGCAATACAAATGTACGTCTTTGTAAGACTTAACTTTATGTACCACTGCATTTCTAGCCAGCTCAAACTACACGAGGCTCATCAGACAACCATAGTTTACTCTTCATAACTGTTGAGCACTTACATCAATTTAATAATGGTTTCAGTATAGGAATTGTCATACAAATCTACACACCATTATATTAAATATGCTTTGACTTCCTCACACAGAAATTATTCAACTGTCTTATGTTAAGTGAAATAAAAAGCTTTGAGTCTATCAGGATCGAACAATAAACCTTGTCAGATCCGGTCACTATAATCAGCAAACAAGTGAATAATACACAACTGATACTTAACATCCCTTCTTTTACCAGTAGTTACTACTCTGTCCTCTAAAACATCAGCAGTCTCAATATTAATCTTCTTCTGAATCACTTTAGCTATAATCTTATAATGCGTTGTAACATCATGTCTTGGAAAATGTGAAGTGTGCCTTTAAAAGTGGCTTGTATTTATAAAACTCACAGCAGTGCATTCAATAAATTGACTGTATTAGTCATTTAATGAGAAGTTACTTGTAAAAAAGAGATTGTTTGACAGAAGAAAGTGGAGATTCACTGTATGTCAAAATGTAGGTTCTGAACAAACATCCATAGAGTTGAACAGTCCATTTGCGGATCCTTGTGGAGTTAATCTGAGGGAAGTTTGAATAAAGACGCTTTATTGGTGGAGATGAAGAAAATACCTGGCAGGACCTGCAGCTGTAATTTCCTGGTTAACAGCCTGTGGCTGGAGAGGCTGTATGAGACTGAACTTAAATGGTAGAGTACTTTGGAGTAGTTGTATGGACTATAAAGCCTAGCATTATGATATGAAAATATCGCATATAGATTTGTACATACTGTATCAAGCCAAATAAGCAACCATTTTCATTTCTGCCTGGAGCAATCAACTTGTATTTTATTAACTTCTGCCTTTAGGGTTTTTTAGACTTACACCGGTGGTATGTGCATGGGCAGTTTGGCTACAAAACTGCCAGAAATACCATCTTGCCTATGGGAAGTTGGCTGTGTGCATTTAAAAGTATATAAAGTGACTCGTGTTTGTAAAACTCTCACAGCACTTTAGTCAGGAAATTAGCTGTATTAGTCAGTTAATGGTATCAAGAACATTTGTTCCTATACATTTAGTTTTCCCTTTTTGTATTTGCTTCTTCCTTAAGGAATGTGTTCACTACCCTTAAGGCTGGAAAACTACTTTTCCTCCATACTACGTTATGTTGTCCAACTACTTAACAACATTCTTAAAGGAGAGGAGATCCCAAAATACTGGAAAAAGCAGTAATGGTAGTAATCCCTAAAGAAGGGGAAAACTCAGCTGATCTCTGCCAATTTCAGTTTTAAAGCATAACTACAACATTTTTATAACAATTTTAGCTAATTTTATTTTGTTGAGTTTTTCTAAACTGCACTGGTTTGTATGAAATAAGCCTGTGCTGCACCAGAATATTTTTTTTCTAACTTTTAACCGCTGTTGTGTAACCATATAGTTTGTATATATAATTTAGGGGATGTGGGGGCAAAGTTTCACAAAGGGAGTATAGGGCAGGCCTTGTCTCTGTAAAAAACAAAAACAAAAAAAAAACCTCTCTTCTGTTTTTATGCGTGTGTGCTTGTTCAAGTTACACTTTACGGTATAGAAAAAAAAATCAGTGATGAGTGACTTGCTGTTGGATGACTCATTCAAATATAAGGAAAGCAATCATTTGCATTGCAAATTATAAAGCTCCAAAAAAGTATGGACCAGAATGCAAGTTTTACCAGGGTTTGGCAGTTGCAGAATTTTGTTTGGATTTTGAACAGGTCTCTTGATGTTAGTTGTTGTGAGGAATCATGTTAGCATAACAAAGTTGTTTTATTCCTTTAAAGAAAGGTGACATAATAAGAACTGGTGGCCTTTAACTTAAATAAACATGGTGCAAGCCTGAAAACATACTTGGCCAAGTAATGTGTGAATCGTTGGCCCAAACTTCTTCCCTTACTTATGATGTGCATCCCATTTTGGAATTGACTTCCTCATTTGTCTTTGTCAGATGACTACTTTTACACAAGTGGTCATTTGGAATCAAATTCTCATTTCAACTTGACATTAAATGAATCCTAAGACAACAAATGTAAGTAAAAGAGTTGCTATGGAGCATTAAATTAATCCTAAGACAGCAAATAAAATGACATTAAATTAATTCTAAGCTGGCATCTCCACATGTGACTAAATCAGACATATATTCCACTGCAATGCCATTATACTATAACCTTATACTTACTGGATATACTTATGGATACCCTCACATTTTTTAACAGTATTTTTCAGTATAGACCCCATTACATTTAGTCTAGCTGTTTATTTGTATGCTTTATATTTTGTTTAGCCTAGATTTTTTTATTTTTCTTAGACTTAGTATTACTTCCATAGCAACTCTTTCACTTAAATTTGTTGTTTTAAGATTAATTTAATGCCATGTTGAATTGTTCATATTATAATGTGTATGACATTATGGACCGTATTAACCGTATTAACAAAAAGGGAGGGGGTGTTGCAGTTCTCTATAAAAATAATCTACAAGTCACCACATCTAACATAAATCTACCTATATTTAATAACTCTGAAATCCTTGTCACTAAACTTCAAATCAACAAATTCAAATCCATTAACATCGCTTGTATTTATCTTCCCCCTGGTAATAACATTAATACCCTTGAAAGCATTCTTAACTGGATATCTATCAATCTTCCACAAGAAACTTTAATACTTGGGGACTTTAACATCGATTGGAAGTCCTGCAGTACCCCTCATCCCACCACCCACATTAATCTTTATGGCTTCTCACAAGTCATTACCTCCCCTACAAGAATTAATAAAACCAACAACAAAGAAAGTACATTAGATTGGATTCTTACAAACTCTCCACATCTCACATACAAAGCAGGAACCCTCCCTGATGATCTAAGTGATCACTTACTCACTTATATCATCAGACACAAAACTAACATACCTAACCCTACTACTTATCATACAATCCGGACTAAAAAATTCTTCAACCCTGAACTTTTCCAGCTAGAACTCAAACACTGCGATTGGTCACCACTAAAAACACTCCCCCTAGATAAAGCAGTTGACTACTTTAATTCCACATTCTAATCCATCCTTGACCAACATGCCCCTGTACGCTCTATTAGAAGTAACACTAAACCTGCCCCATGGCTCACCAAAGCAACTAGACAGAAAATTCTCCTCAGAAACAAATCTTGGTCAAAATGGCACACTACCAGGAATTCAACAGACCACCAAGCCTTTAGACAACTTAGAAATACCACTAAAAAAGCTATCCTGCTAGATAAAAAAAAACTTTTATATCCCACTACAACAAACTAACCAAAGAAATCCACAAAAATTTTGGTCCAGCATCAACAAACTCCTACACCCAGGCCAAACTATTACACCTATCCCACAAGGCTCTAACCAAGATAATCCAACACAAACTGCCAATGCCTTTAATTCTTTCTTTATAGATACCATTCAAACACTAGCTAAGCAATTATCTCCAACTTCCCCTAATCTAACCACCTCTCCAACTTACCCTATTCCATTATTTCAGCTAAAACCTATTCCTACATCCTTCATTTGCTCTCTTCTAGAAAACTGAAACCTACTACCCCTCTGCTGACCATCTACCTGCTGAATACCTGCAAAAAGGTGCCAAAGCCATAGCCCTCCCCATTTCCATACTTATAAACAGAACTATAACCGAAGGAAATATCCCATCTATCTGGAAAATCTCACACATCATCCCCCTACATAAAGGTGGTAACTCCATTGACATTTCAAACTATAGACCAACAGCCTTACTCTCTCCACTGGCAAAAATAATGGAAAAATGTGTCCATAAGCAACTACTCACCCATCTAATTGATAATAACTTACTTGCCAACTGTCAACATGGATTTAGACCTAACCACAGCACCACCACAGCCCTACTCTCCTTCACAGACTGTATAAATTCTAACCATAATAACAATACCCTTTCCTCTTCTGTCTTCATTGATTTATCTAAGGCTTTTGATATGGTTAACCACCAGCTCCTTATTGAAATACTTAAATCTCTTTCTCTTGATACTCTAGCATTACAATGGTTCAAATCCTACTTAGAGAATAGACAACAAGCAGTACTATGGGAAAGCAACCTATCTTCTCACCTCCCTATTTCCCTTGGTGTCCCCCAGGGCTCCATTTTAGGCCCATTGTTATTTTCCATTTTCATTAATGACCTCCACCTAGCAATTCCACATGCAATCTGCATTCAATATGCAGATGACTCTACCATTATTTGCTCAGCTAATACTCCTACCGAGCTACAATCCCTTACACAAAATGCATTTAATGCAGTTGAACAATGGTTTTTAAACCATTGCCTTCTACTTAACCCTAAAAAACTAAACTCCTACTTTTTACTCCTACTCGTAGGTCTGTCCCTCTTCACTTCACTCTTAATTCCAACAATGGGACTCTCATATCTCCTGACACAACCACCAAACTTCTTGGAATAACCATAGATAATAATCTAAACTTTGACACTCATACTAACATCACTATAAAAACAGTAAATAATAAACTGGGATCCCTTTACAGAATCAAACCCTTCCTTACTCCTTCAACCAAAATCGCTATAGCTAGAACTCATTTAATCACTACCTTACTCTATGCTTCACCCATATACACCAATCTCTCAAAAAACAACCTAAACAAACTTGCTACTACCTATCACAGCATTGCTAGATTTGCCACAGGATCTCCTTTTAGAACACATCACTGCAACAACCTAAAACAACTAGGATGGCTAGAGTTTCATAACCAGATACTATCTCAACAACTCACTATTATCCATAAGAGCTTGTACTACCCCACCTATACACCTATACTGACTACCCTCATTACCCCCTACAACAATCTTAAGAACCTACGCTCCTCTAATAAGCCACATATTACTATCAACAAATCCAACAACTCAGCTGGAGATTCACTGTTCTCTAACTCTGTAGGCAAACACTGGAACAGGCGTCCCTCTGAACTCCTATCTCTGACCTCCATAAGACTCTTTAAACTAAAAATAAAACAATTTCTCAGTACTCACTGGCTTTGTCCTTGTACTAACCCTGACTAACTGTCTTCTCTGCTCCTAACAAGAGTATATTCTACCTACTTACATCCTCTTGCTGCTTCCTATATATCTTTATTTCACTGTATCATATGATACATTTGTATAATTTATCAACTGTTTATACTTTTTTTTATCCTGCTTGCAATTGAAAACAACTATTTTGTTTTTATATGTATTGCATTGCATATCACCTCATCATGAGCTAGGTATGCTTGTAATGACAACTGTACCTAATCTGTATGTCTGTAATCTGTTTAGACCCTTTTTAACTACCGTTATAATTCTTTGAATTTGTGATAATTATTGCAGTTATATATTGTGTCTGTGTATGGCTGTAACTGCTTAGAGCTATTTTACTACTGTTATACTTCTTTGAACTTGTGATTATTTTTTACTGTATAAAATTATCTGTGTTGGAGCTTTTCTCCCCGAGCCTTTACTGAAAATGGATTTTATTCCAGTTAGACTAGCCCGGTCAACAAATGCAAAATAAATAAATAAATAAAATAAATGACTGATATTATTCATTACCACTTTGGAACATGTTATCAAAGGCAGATCTGACTTTATTTATGGACATGGGCGAAAACACTTTTTAAATAAAACATTTTTGGTGGGCACACTTTGGGACACACAAATGTAGTTAACTCATTTACTGCAATGGAGCAATATAGGTTTCTAATCTCAAGTCTCAATGATTGCATCTTGAGCATTTTGACAAAATGAAGTTTACAGCTTCAAATTTCAAACAAATGTTCAGGTCTCTGCAGCCTTAAGAGTTAGTAAGAACTGTAAATAGCAAAACTGTTCAAAACAAACCATCTTCACAGTAGTAGTGCTCATTACATTCTAGACCTTAAACTGGATTTTGTAAGTTATAATAAACACAGTAAATATTCATTTTTGTAATATTTTGTAAACAACCTACCATTTCTCAGGAACCACTCAAGCTAAACACATACTGTCAGCAGAAATGTTTTCATCCATCTTTGACCTTTCATATGAAAATAAGGTGTACAATCTCTGTTACTTAGTTGAGTTATTTAGAAAAATATCTCAATTATGACAATATAAATAATACATGGACACCAATTAATATCTCTTCAGCAGAATAGACAGAGGCCAAATATCAGTTAATTTATGGTGCCCATTATTTAAGCTTTAAAATGAAATCCTTCAATAACTTCCATGCAGCATGATTTTGAAACTGCTAATGCAAATATGAGCAGACTATATTAGTCACCTAGAGGCATCAGTAGGATGTAACTGCAGATGCACCTAGAGGCATCACTGGACTGTAAGGTGATAGCATGACTACCTATACTTTTTAGCTGGTAACCACACTGTCAGCTCCATTTTTTCTTATATTATATATTTTTTTGTTTGACATGACTGATTCCTTATGATTACTCCATCTCTAACCCTCCCCGTGTTTTCTAATCCTGAGAATCTTCATATATGTACATTTTCACACTTGTTTATTTTGTCAGCTTATCTTACTACTAGCCCTGGTGGCATTTAGCTCTCCTTTCTCCCTTCCCAGACTGATACACACACAATTATTAAATCATATTAATACCACTGCCTCTACTAACAGACTTCCTCTTTGAGTTCTGCTAACCTTCACTCTGTACCCCTCCCAAAGCATTTCACACTGAGTTAAAGTTTGAGATATCATGATTCTACTCACAAACCTCCTCCCATCCCTCTCCATGTTAGGAATTGTCTAATCCAAGAGTATAGATATGTTTTAGCTCATGGATTAGCTTTCATATACTACTTCAATACATAATAATCAATAGGCTAACTTTTAGGAGTATAGTGCCAGGTAGACACTGACTCAGACAGTGACTACATATTCTACTTCGTTAAAATGCACTGGCCCATTCTTTTTATGTTTTTCATCTGCACATGCTTGTTATTCACCCGGACACATAGGGTGAAGGAGGTGTGAGTATCTAAGCAAATGTTATTGGATGTTATATGTGGGTGTGTTTGATTTTTTAACTTGATTGGAGGGTTATGGTTTTAAAAAGTTTTTGTATTTTTAGTGAAATTATCTGATGAAGTTTTGTTTTTAGTGGGACGAAATCCTGTTTATGATTCTATTAAAAGGATTATTAATTTTTTGTGGATGTTTTTGGCTGGTTTATCAATATAGAGTACTTTCATTGAATAGAGTTATAGTGTATTTGAGTTTGATTCCACTGATTTCTATATTCAGCCTTTTGGTGATTCATAGTTTATTTTATACTTGTACATAACTATAGAGAGTATATTATTTCAACAATTTGTATGTGTAGTCTCACTATCATTTGTTATATTATATTCATAAACAAAACACCTTGCAGTTAAGCTTTCACTTTACGAGATGGTTGCAAAGAAGGGTAAGCCCTCATTAAGTCCTCACTTAAAAGAAGCTGCAAGCTGTGCATTTGCGGTGAGGTGCTTGTCTAATTATTAAGAAATTAAAACAATTCAGCTCCTTTTGGTTGTAGGAATTCATTTCTTTAGTCTGGTTTGGATGAGTGCTGCAGTGTACAGTATTGTGTTATGTCACCTTGTTTTATACATGATTAAGACAAAAGTGGGAGTGTCATGAGCTAGGCCATCCTCTTTGGTTGGTGGGCTAAGGAGGTGGGGACAGGTGATCCTTCCACTTAGGCCAATAGAGTGTATGATGAATGTGGGCCTATAATTGCAATGAGTCCAGTAACCAAGAATCACAGTGGAGCCTCTTACTTTACATTCATATATATAATATACATTATTTAAGCAAGGACTGACCATAACAAAAAAGGAACTTTTAACTAAAATTATGCAGGCACATTTGACAGTGCTTTTGTCTTACTGGTTTCTTCAGATCCATCCTACAGTAAATACAACACAAGATGAAAGAAATTGTGTCTCTTCCCAACAAATTTCATATAAAAATGGCATTAGGAAACTAGAAAAGGATAAAGATTCTCACCCAAGATAAAAACCTTGACTTGTTTTCACCCATTGACCTTGTCGGCTATTTTGGTGTTGGACTTTGGGCTGTGAGAATGTAGTTTGTAGAGATATAAATTAGTCTTTATGAAATTTTTTTACCTTATTCTTTTATAATAGATTGTCCCAGCACTGTAGCACTAGCTGTCTGTGTGCCTGCTTTTTATGGAGCTTATTTTTATTTTGTGGTTGAGACCTTTTATTGGGAGATCCATGCAATACCATTTTTAGTGAATGGATTCACCCTCAGTGTGGAGCTGTGACCACTATAACCCCTTTTATGAGGTGTTATCAAAACTCCATCAGTTGTTCTGTAACCAGACCTTTCCAACAGATATTGTGTCCTGTTTGTGCATTTCTAATGATTTCTAAAACCAATTGCCAAGTATAGGTGTTCAAGTTATTTAAAAGATCATGATCTGTCCACTTGGCTTTACAGAGTCAGAGTAGGCCAAACCAGGTCTAGTTATTTATAATCTTGCTTCTAAATGAGCTTGCACCTAGCAGCTTAATGACATCTTCAGTTCATAATGATTATAGGTAACATCCTCCTATCCAGAAATTATTTTTGTGCAGCAGCTGTTCTTAACATTTGCATTCCAGGTTTCCAGGGCAACACTTGCTCCTGTGGTGCATTTTCCCTTATCATTCCAACAAAATAAACTACCATGTCTCCTGTTTTGCCCTCTTATGGAAACCACCCCCTTAGCTCATGTTGAAGATTACCTTGTTCATTTTTATTTTGCTAAAAAAATGTATGCCTTTTAACATCACCATCTTCTTCCATGAAGCCTTCTTTTATGTATCTCAGAAAAAAAGTCTATATTAACCCTTGAACCCTTTCTGATTCTGTTACCACTCCTTTCCTTACCCTGTTCACGCATTAATGGTCTCTGTCTTCTGTCTAGGTGTTCCCACTGTGGAGTGTTCCCTGCATTAATTACTATGTAATATACAGTATTAGTCTGATTTCCTTATAATACAACATTGGATGGTTTCATTTTACTTAATAGAATTATATGGCTGATACTTTTTGCCTTATTTTAGTTTCAATATTTATTTAAAAAACATTTATCTTTTTTTCAGATTTTATAAGTTTGTTGCTATTTACAGTGCATTTACTTTATTTTTGTTTTATTTTTTTATTTTTTTTCCCTTTGTTGACTGGGTTAGTTCCACTAGGCTAGTAGCCTCTTTTCAGAGGAGACTTGAGCTAGCATTTATACTACTACTAAAGGAAATTTGGCAGGGCATCAGGAAGTTCAAATACTCTTTTTGATAGGTGCTATGAGATCTTTTACATCCATCTGAGTTACTGCTAATTCAATCTCATCCAAATCACATAACACTCAAGAGTACAGAAACTCCCATGTTACACTGCAAAGTCAGCAATCAATCTACCTAGTGTGGGAAAAGAACCCACAACCAAAGGTGAGTGTACCACCTGTTGCATCACTGACACTGCTACATATTTTCATGATAGCTGCTTGTAACACTAATGTTCTAGCTGAAGTCAAGTAATCTCCAAGTTTATACTTCAAATCAAGTGGTTTTGCACATAATGTAATTTCTCCATTACCAATAATTAGTGTTTAGATATAAACACAGTTACTCATTTATTCACATTATGATTATTATTATTATTATTAATAATAATTTCTTAACCAGGCAGCCTAACCCTACCCTCTGGATCCCTTCAATGACCATTTTTAAAAGATTGTGTAACACCTGAATAGACTATGGAGGAATGGCGTACTCTTTTATGAAGTGTCACAGGATTTTCAGTATCTTTCTGAGCAATCAGAAGAATTAATGGGACCTTATTTTGACGCAGTGAAGTACACACCTTACACTGCACTGAACTTGCAACTTTTGTCAAGTACAACGTGATTGGTATGGGAATGGAAAATAAAACATTCTGGTATCATCAAATTTAAAATGAACCTACCTGGCACATACATGTTATTATGGACTGTGATATTTATTTCTATTTGCATATAACTAGCTTACCTGCACAAGCTGCTTATTGCACTATAGGTAGCTTTATGAAATACACTTTGCTTACAGTGATTCAAAATTTCATGTGATACATGCAAGCCATTCCTGCTTTCTCAGGGACTAACAAACAAATTAACTAGTGTCTGCATCTTATTTAGGAATAGTAACAGACCGAGGTGGACCAAGCAGTAATTTTGCTTTTAAAATCTGATTTTCTGTATTCTGTGTTAATACTGTTCAAATTAATTCTTTGTTTCCAAACAAAATTAGGATGCACACATTGCAAAATAAATAGGTTAAAAACATTTTTTTTACCTTCATTATGTAATGTTATCTTTTGTTTTCAAAGACTTTAGAACTTGAATAATTATGTTAAATACATTTAACTATGATGGTGTTTTCTGCCCTAATTCCTCATTACTTCTGCTTTTGCAAAGCCTTGTCATTGTAGCGCTATTACTTAAACGAGTTTATCTTGTCCTAGACAGCCAGGTATCACTCTGTAGTCTTAAAAAGAAGCAAAACAGGTCTGATGTGTCACGAGTTGCTGTTTGCTCTGCTTTCATCAGTAGCAAGCAAAACAAAGTTCAAATACCTTTGAGCCTATCCCACAACTATATTACATGTGAAGACCATTGAATTCCTGTTTAAGGAGTTGCTTATTTCTCTTGAAATTACTGTTAACAATTTTAAAAGTTGATATTTAATAACTGATTAAAAATAAATGATTGCGCTCTGGTGTAAAAACATGTTCAAACTTTAGTATACTTGCAAGATTAAACATGCATTAATCCCCAAAGCAGTGTAGATCTGGATGTTTAAAAGATTTTTAGTACCGGATCTCTAAAGCAATCAATTGAAGTGCAAAAAATAAATTAACATCAACCATCAAATTATTAACATGATTATCACATGTAAATGGTGTATATGAAACTAGTAGAGTAAGTTTTACTTGCTAGCAGTCCTATGATACACATAGTGATGCATTTGTCCAAAATCATATGCTAGGAGACTGTATAGTGAATACAGCACAACAGAGGTACGTGAACAACAGGGGAATTCACTGTGGTACTTATGATTCAAAGACCACCAAGAGCAAACAGAACTCATTTACTCTGATATATTGACATCTCATGTCTTAGGACATAGACTCCACCATAGACTTCTGACAACAGTGCTGGTCCAGCCTGAAGGTGTTATGTTCAGTTATGCTGTTGTTGTTACATACCATCGAGTCATTGCTTACTCATGGCAACTCTATGGATAGTTGTCCTGAACTGTGCTCTGTCTTCAGTCAGAGGACCAATCACAGGCGGGGGCGGCATTCATCATTGTGGACCTTCCTATTTTATGTTGACATTTCAACTTAACAAGCATGCCACCTTTTTAATGACCATTTTCATTGCATGATATGTATGAATTCTTAAACTGAAGTCATCTAAGCTTTCAGGGAATAATTAGCTTTTATCTCCTGAAATATTGATTTGTTTGTTTATTTTACAGGCAGTCCATGACAGATCCAGCATTCTTCACCAGCACCATAATTCAATGGTATCAGTTTTCATCTTGCTTTTCTCTTCACTATCTATCTTTCATGTCTGTATGATATTACTGAACATACTAGAACTTGGAGAAGTTTGATTTTCATACTCGTAGATATATCTTTGCAGTTAAAAATTTTATCTCAGTCCTTCATGGATATTCTTCCTGGAGCGATTCTTTCTTGACCACTTACCATACCATTATTAATTATTGACTCAAGCATACTGAAGCTATCTAAGTTTTACTACTTCTCCATCTAGAACAAATGTATTGATTTTTACCAGTTGTCAGGATATTTGTCAACTTCGTGTTAAAGTTCAAACCCATTCTGAGACTAAGTTGTTTAATCTTGATAAGCAGATATTTCAGATCATCTTTACTCAGGATACAATTATATGGTTACCTAGCTGACCAAGGAGTGCTGTTGTGTAATATTATGTATTATGTAATATGCTCAATGCCATTTTGTAAATGGGAGCAAAATACTTTAAAGTAAAACCTGCCCATTCATTAATAAAGCTCTGTAGATGTTTTAAACCTATCCCATAATCATTATATCATTTGCTGAGACCATAAATCTATACTGTTTATGTTCATTTAACATTCTATCTTCCTCCATCCCTACTTACCCACTTACCTTTTTCCCCACTTCTCTCATGCCCACTTGAATGCCTCTTTGGATTTCCTCTCTGCCACCGATTCTAGTAATCCATGCCATGCATCTGTATCTTCTTGGTGAAGAAAGGTATTTTTGTAGATCCTGGGAGTAGTTATGCCATATAATCTGCTGTCACCTATTCTGCTTTTATCCTCTGTGTCCTTTCTTTCAGAAAGACTTCAGTACATCTCCCTGTCATTATCGTGTGTACCAGTATCATGCCATCCTTCCTGTCTTTCTGTTCTCAGGTAAGAAGTAATGTAACTCATCTAGCCTCTGATCATACTCATTTCCTTCAAAGCTAAGTGTCTTCCTGGTAGTTTTCCCCTGAATTTCTTCCAGCAGCTTCATGGCTTTTCCTTATATGACATCCAGAAATGCAAGCGGTACTTAAGGGATAGTCTGCCAAAGGCCCTAGAGAGTGGAAACATTAGCTTTCTGTACTCTATTTCCCTGATGATACATGCATTCTGTTTACTGCTGCCACTGTCCTCTCATTCTCTGTTGTCCAATCCAGGTGTGGTCAGCCCCCCTAGAGCATTTTCTTGCTCTGTTGCCATCAGTTCTGCTCTGCTTGCTGACATTTCACATTGGGGTTATTATGGCCCAACTGCAACACTTTGCATTTGTTTGCATTGAACTTCAGCTCTCATATTTTTGCCTAATATTTTGGCCTTTGCATATCTTTTGATAGGATGTTATCCCTATCCTCCATTACATATATTTGCATCATCAGCAAAGATGATGATCCTTCTCACTCTTCCTTCAGATTTGCCTTAAGCAAAAGACCCTCTGTGGTACTGCACTAGTCATTTCCATTTCTGACATTGTCCTACTCACTAGAGCCCTCTGTGTCCTACTATTCAACCATTCAGCTGGAACTTCTATACTAACAAGATATCTGTTGAAGAACTCTACCATGGAGTCTACTAATATACAGGACAATTTATGGAGGACTCCAGGAGGCTGATCATGTGTTCTTTGTGTTTTAGCCTCCTTAAAGGCAACCATTTTCCTATGAATCTCTTCTCTCTGTCTCTGTTTCTATTTCTTTCCCTCTCTCTGTCTTGTCCCATTCTGTTTTGTCTTCCTCCCATTCACAACTCATTCTCCTTGTTTCCATTGGCAAAGACTGAAGCAAGATATTTATTTAGTATCTCTTGTTTTTTCCTGTCTTCTGGGATTCCCCTCCCATCTTTGTTCTGCCTGGCAAGTTCTGTCCTCCCTTCCTTCCTTCCTTCTGTTATGTACTTAAAATCCCTTGCTTCCCTTCCCGACCCCATCTTCCCTTTCAGCTTTAGTCTGTTACATAAGATTCTTGCTGATGAGTTGAAATGTTGATCTATATCCACTGGGTAGAGATGGCTGGTATCATATTAGCTCAGACACACATACACTTATATCTGTTTATTTATATAGTAGTATTCTGTGCAATGAGAACTTGTGAATGTTAAATACCTTTCTTACAACAGTAATAGTAAGGTGATCTAATTTACAAAGGGATAACAATAGTAAATCATCTTATTCCCATTGCCTGAGATATCAGTTACTGTAATAAGAAAAGTAGCTCACCAGAAATATATTTTCTTAAAAAATAAAGACCACCATATCATCTCTATCCACATTAATTGGCCAAGGTGTTCTGGTCAATTAGAGTGATTAAAAAGAACTACAAGTTCTGAGACAAGCCACTAAGAGAAATGCCTCACTAGCATCTCATTGCCATGGCTCCGAATCAAGCACTGTCTTGTCAAACTTGACAACACTGTTGTTCTCCCTCAGAGTACGAGATTCATGATTACTTAGGCACCCCTGACACAAAAACACACATACACAGTCATTATTCCCTTCCATATTGTGACCATCCAGAGTGACAGACATACGCACACACACATAAACACAGCTTTGCTATACTTAACTGTACTATGACTACTCCCATAGGAATGAATGGTTTAACACTGTGAAAAGAAGGCTTTCACTTTTTCCTAATGCATAAACATTTAACTCCGCAGAGCGATTCAGTAGCTCTACCAAGTTAATCAGGAACTCTGGCTATTTCTGGCTGAGACCACATAGCTAATAAGCATTAGCCGTTTCTCCAGATTGCAGCTTCCTCAGTCAGACCACTGTCCATGCTACAGCCCTGCCAGAGGAAAACCATAGTGAGACAGTCATCTCTGAACCAGAAAGGATTGCTTTGATGTAGACGCCTTTTATGACAAGGAAGTTGTGTCTTAGTAAGCCCCTGTGATGCCCAGGCCCACCTATAAACAACAGTAGTGAAGATATGGCAACAAAATGTAGATTTCCTCCTCCCTCGGATATACAAAAGAAACATTAACTACAGGCATATCTCATACATTCACACATTTGAATTTTGTTCCTAATCAGATACATTTAGATTGTATTCATGAGTGCATTCTTTGTTGTCATTTATTTTCTTTCTGAATCTGCTGACTAGGCAAATCTTTTAAGGAAGATCAGTAAGAAGACACCTCAGCTTTAGCAGTGCTGAATTAATGTGGAACATGCTTCATATGTAGTATACAACCATTAGTTAACTATATGGTTCCAAACTTTGAGAAACGACGAACAAAACTGCAACTAAATAAAATCCAACCTGCCACACATGTCCTGCAGCAATGATTAAGCACTTTCATCCTTGTATTGTGCTAAGGACTTCTTGAGAACCAAAATATAAAACAGAACTGCATTATTTTTAAAACTTCCTTGTAGTGACATCATACCATTCTCTTAAAGGCACACTACCAAATATTTTACACAATACAAATGCATATACTATATAATAGTAACATATATGTAAAACAGCATAAAATAAAACATTGTGTACCACCAATAAATTCTAAATCACATACAATATGTGAATTACTCAAAGTTTTGTAAAACATGAAAAACTTTGTAGATTTTTTTACAAGGAAGTTTTAAAAATAGGGTGGATTATACCTCTTAGAGCAAGAAATCTGGACAAAGGCATAAACAGAAGTGGGACAGAGGCCTCAAAATAGGGACAATTTTTAAATATTGTTCTAAAAAACTTAGAAAGTTGAAAGAATAACAGGTTTTGTATTAGCATGAATTTTCTGAAAGGTATGACGTCTGAAGTTGAAGTGTCTGTCATTTTTTTTAACTTCAATCCTTAATAATTTGCCACTAATTTGCCAGAAAACCACAATTTTATGAAAAATGGACCAGAAATAGGAGACATAAATCTGGACTTTCTGTTAAAATCTGTGGAGTTGAGAGGTATGGATTGGATTTGTTTTTTTTTTTACTTTTGATTCTGAAGAAGTTCTTAACACAATACAAGGAAGAAAGTGCTTAATGATTGTTGAAAAAAGTTTATCTTCTGGCTACAGGATGTGTGCGGCAGGTTAATTTTTATTTAACTACATGGTTATTAACATTCAGTATACTTGGTCTTACATGGTGGTTTTATACCGCAATATATTGCATAAATCTAAGGTAGTGGTATTACCTATTGTTTTAGCATCCTTGTTGGCATTGTTTGTTTAGAAAATAGTACACTTGATATTACTGCCTGTCTTAAGGTGCAACTGCAGAACTCTGTTCTGCTTCTACTTGGAAAGGTAAACAGAAATTGACTAACTCATAAAACAGCTAAGGTGATCCACTACAGTAGTAATTATGGAGCATATATAGGAAGTAGCAAGCTGCATAAATTCAACCAGGAAAGGCTCACATACTGATTTTGTTTTATGACTGAAGCCTTAATATATCCAGAAATTTCTAAGGAAAGACTTTTCCTGAGACAAGGACAGAGAACTCCACAAAGTCAAAACAACACTTGGAAATTACTTTTGCCCTTCAAGGGTTCCTGCCCCAGAAATACAATAATATTGCATATGTATGTATTGAGTAATCATTTTAAGTAGTTTAGAAAAGCCCACAACTGTCAGTCTAGGTGGGGGTATTTTATTAAGAACCTAAATTGCACAGGAACCATTCAGGTCTGTCCGTAAGTAATGGCTAGTGATGGTATTTTAGAACTGTATAGTACTGCTGCATCAAGCTAAGACATTAATGTAACAAATTACTCAGTGGAGTGTCTTGATCTTTAGCTGTTCATAAGCCAAGATTGCTATGAAGAATGAGTGACACATACCAGTATGGAAAAACTGATGGGTTGCATGCAGTTAACAACTGCTAGATTAGCATCTTAGGTGAAAAAGATTCTTTGAGGAGGCAATAATGTGATTTTTGCTGTTGAATATCTTCTAAATTATAACTTTCTCCTACAGTCATTGGAGAGTGAGCAATGCGAAGGTTTCTCCTGAGTGTTACAGTTCTTCACATAAACCAGAAATACACCAAGGTGTGAGGACAAAAGGTTATTACAAAGGCCTTTTCCCCTACTTCTGGGAAGGACACTGTCCCTCAGTATCTCAGTCGGTTCTCCTTCTAAGCAGACACATCAGTCTCATTTCTGTTTTCTACCAGGAATTTAAATGTGGAGCACACATCCCTGATATGTGCTTTTCCCCCTCCGCCTAGGAGAGATGATTAGGCTCAGCTTCATCATTCCTCTTCATCCCATCCAGCCCCTCCAGTGCCCAGACTGCTAACTGAACCCAGGTTGTCTGGGCTGCAGTCAGGGCTCTATCGCCAAAATCATGGGGCCAGTCAGTACTCATAGACTTTTAAGTCAGATCCTATTTATGGGCGTTTCTTTCAAGTATTTTACAGATTCTGCTACCTGGATTCAAGCTGTCTTGTAGTGTATTAATGAGCTGCAGTTTTAAAATGTCAGGACTTAAATTCCTTAGACCACATATTTTATTTTAACTTTATTTATCTGTTAATTGGGAAGCAAATTGGCCCTCAGACCCTTTTCAGCAATGACCTGTGCAGCAAAGCTAAGTGTAAGCACTAAACATATATGGAGAACTATGTGTAGCCACTCAATTGGGCTGTTTTGTGGAGGTAGGAAGAACCAGAAGACTGAGAGAAAATCCAGGGAGAACAGGCAAAAGTCTCTGCAGTCCATCTTTGCAGTTCAGTATTTAGACCCTCAGCAAAGATCTTACACTAAGCTACTATGCTGCCATCAAGACATAGGTTTTGCATGCATTTGGCCTCTCTTCCCCATGCAACAATCACACCTCATCCTCTGTTGGTCTATTAATTCCTGTTCCTTCCACTAGTATCCAGGGATTCCAAACAAGGGAGGCAAAATCCATGAATCATCCCTTCAACTAGTTCTAACTATGTCCCTGATACTGGTCTGTAAAAACTTTCCAAGACCTGCTATATCGATCCAAGCGCAGATATAAACCTACATGACTAATATTCTCATTTAACATGTAATGCACACTTTGGATGAGCTCATGCCATTGTATCCCACCCACATCTCTTGCACATGGAGTAGGAATATGTAGCATTCCCTGGTATGAAATTCCTTCAGAATGGGTAAACTGGCATAGACTATTAACTCTTCTTCCTCTCTAGCTATCCCCTACAGAGCCTAGTCCACTCATGAAATCCAAGGCATATGAGGAATTTTCAAGGTTTATTTTTTTATTCTGTGTTGTGGAACTGATCTACAATAAAGCGCATGCTGGTGAGTACTGCAGATAATACAAAGAAGGTGGGGGGGGGGGACAAGAAAAGAGGATTTTTGCAGACATTATAATCTGAGCACAGCATATGTATGTGCTTAATTAACATGAAAAATTTCAAACAATTGGGTTGATGTAACAGGCCATTACATGGGAAGTGACAGAATAGAGATTGTATAAGTTGGCATAAACATAAGGCTTGCCAGTGGCAAATATTAGCGGAGAACATCAAGTAAGCATAAGGAGATATTGAAAGGCTCTCTTTAAAGATGGTTATTGTTGAAGTTTTTGAATTTATTCATCAAAGCAGTAGAAATGGAAAGCACCAACAAACATTTATTAATGCTGAAAGTTGGCTTATGGTGCAGCGGCAGTGTTGCATTAAGCAGTGATGGCACGTTTGAGAGGGAGACAAGTTGGCTTATGATGCAGCAGCAGTGTTGCATTAAGGAGTGATGGCACGTTCGAGTGGGAGACAAGTTGGCTTATGGTGCAGCGGCAGTGTTGCATTAAGCAGTGATGGCACGTTCGAGTGGGAGACAAGTTGGCTTATGGTGCAGTGGCAGTGTTGCATTAAGGAGTGATGGCACGTTCGAGTGGGAGACAAGTTGGCTTATGGTGCAGTGGCAGTGTTGCATTAAGGAGTGATGGCACGTTCGAGTGGGAGACAAGTTGGCTTATGGTGCAGCGGCAGTGTTGCATTAAGGAGTGATGGCACATTCGAGTGGGAGACAAGTTGGCTTATGGTACAGCAGCAGTGTTGCATTAAGGAGTGATGGCACGTTTGAGTGGGAGACAAGTTGGCTTATGGTGCAGCGGCAGTGTTGCATTAAGGAGTGATGGCACGTTCGAGTGGGAGACAAGTTGGCTTATGGTGCAGCGGCAGTGTTGCATTAAGGAGTGATGGCACGTTCGAGTGGGAGACAAGTTGACTTATGGTGCAGCGGCAGTGTTGCATTAAGGAGTGATGGCACGTTCGAGTGGGAGACAAATTGACTGTTGGTGTAGTGGCAGTGTTGCATTAAGAACTAATGGCACATGGTAGTGGGAGACAGAAATAGTTTGAGAGACAACATATCACCCACTGAGAATATGCAATTATTAAAAATGAAAATAAATATTCTTTTTGTTTGCATTTTGCTAATATGTGTCAGCATCACTTTGTAGGAAAATGCTTTTAAGGACTTGGGACCATAATCCTGCATGTTTCTTCTGAATGATCATCTTCTTCTTATTTTTTTGCAATCACATTTAGTTGGTAGAATTAATACCATCACCACATGCTAGTTTATTTCACAATACTGCAATATTCACAAGTAAACACTATACTAAGTGATATATGCGGTCATATAAAACAAATTGAAATAACTTTCTCTCCTTTATTTGACCATTACTTCTCATTATTAGCTATCTGATAATTGTATACAGGGAAGCAACATACAACAGTGTAAAATAATCATAGAAAAGCAACAGGTGACATTTTACTTTTGATAAAAAAGAGATTCTCACCTAAGTCAAACTGAGGCATATAGCATCCAAATGGTAATAATGTCCTACGAAACTATAACATTCATATGTGAGCACCATTCCAAATAGTAACTATGTAAAATAAAGTGGAATATTACCATTGCAACAGGAATAAAACAAGAGTGAAATGACCACAGCTGAGGAGTATAAAAACTATCGATTTAATATACAAAATGAGAAAGTAAGCACTTTCGTGATCTTTCACCGATCACTTCTTCAGACTCTGTCTTACACACATAAAGCCATCAAATTTAAAATGCACTCACACCAATCACAGACAAAATGTAATAATTCAATTACACATTTTAAAGCAACAGACTATATCATTTAAAATAAGAATGGCTTAAAAAGCAATACAATTCCATAACACTTAAAAATGCATCTATATACAAAATTCAAAGTTTCAGGGGTCTAGCCTTCAAGAAGGGTTTGAGTGAGACTGCATTATTTAGACCAGGCAAGTTATCTGCTTGTAATAATAAAATCCATTTTTGTTCTGCTGCCTCCACTCTATTTTTTATATCACTTTCTTCTAAATCTTCTACGGCCATAAAATTAAAATCATGTTGTGCACCTTCTGCTTGTATATGTCTTGCTAGGGCATTGGTCTCCTTCGCATTTGCTATGTCCCTTATATGCTCCAGTATATGCTCTTTAAAGCTTCTATTTGTTTTTCCTATGTAAAATTAAATGCCTGGACCACTAATCAAATCCACATCCTCTTGTCTACAGTCAGGGCTTCATCTCACTGTGCCACATAGCCGGCTATGTTACCTGAAACCAATTAATATATCAAAAGATTTTTTGTTATACACTTTTAAAATATGCATGAGTGTCCGATGAGCATTCTCATATCTCTGAGAAAACACAACATACACATACCTCTCAATTGTACAGATTTTCTCAAAATTTCCAGATATATGCCTCATATTTTTCATCCGTTTCTCATAAAATTGTGATTTTCAAGCAAATCATTGTCAAATCATTGAGGACTGAAATGGCAGACGTTTGAATTGCAGACTTCATACCCCTCAGAAATTTCATAACCCGCGGTGGTGGTGCTGCGGTAGCGTTGTCGCCTCACAGTAAGACGCTGTCTGGTTCGATTCTCAGCTAGAGCGTCTTCTGCGTGGAGACATGCATTAATGGGTGTACCTTCGTTGAAGGTTGTGCATCAGGGCTGGTAACTCGGCATGTAAAAATCAACTACCAATCATTAGCGGACCGGAGTTCCACTGTGACAACCCCTAACTGGGAAAAGCCGAAAGACACAACAACAACAACAACAACAAAACATGCTATTCTATCAACTTTCTAAGTTTGTAAGAGCAATATTTAAAAAGTGTCCCTGTGTTTGGTCCTTTATCACAGGTTCACAGATAAAAACTAGGCTATCAGTCTGCAGAATATTACAAGCCTAGCCAGTAACCAGAGGACAGAGTCAAACTCTGTACCTTGCATTTCTGATGTAAAGACCTTAACTATTATGCCAACTACTCCCCCAATTATTATGGCTTTGTCCAGATTTCTTGCTCTTAGAGGTTGAGAGGTATGCATATATACATGTGATGAACATTCCCACAGCCCTGAGAAATGTATAAAATGTTGGAATGCACACCTTAGAGGACACTGCATTTTATAAAATGGCTGTAATCTCAGTTGTAGAAGGGACTAGAAACGTATATCTAGCTATAAAGTTATTGAACCTTAATGCACATTCATGATGTATTCCAGATAGCTAAATATCTGTAATTTGTTCTTGTTGTATCGCTGAAAAGCAATCATTCATTATATTTGCAAAGGCTGTATGACCCACAAAATAGTCATCATTAATGACAAGATCACTATAAAAATTGAGAACTATTCTTTAAGGAATCACAGTATGAGAGGCAATGACCTTAAAATGGTTTGCTATGTATCTTTTTTTGCAATTATTCATTTAAAAAACTCAACTGTTTATCACCTAACAACTAATCAAAATCCTCTTGTTTTTAAGGTACCTCTCTGCCTATTTGTCAGTTTGACATACCTTCATTTATTTTACAATACCCGGTTTACTCTAAGAATTGCAGGCTACCACTAAGTTGTTTTTCTTTCGGCTTTTCCCAGTTAGGGGTCACCACAGCAGAACTCCGGTCCGCTAGTGATTGGCAGTCGATTTTTACAGTGTCGAGGCTACCACTAAGTAGGGTATTAAAATGGTATCAATTTTTTAGAATGAGGTTTCCAAATATAGGGCAGTAAACTTTGAAGAGGAATTCCATCTCTTCATGTACAACAGCGTAACCTGGAGCTTAGAGGACATGTACGTCAGAGTAGCAGTATACATGCACACACAAACACACTTACATACACACCACATGGTGCATGCCTGCACTGCTATTGGAAACTCTGAGGTTCATACGATCATAGGACGTTAATAGCCTAATGGCCCTAAGGCCCTTACAAGTGTAGCCAAGTTCAACCCGTATTCCCAAGGGTGTTTGGTTCAAGTAGACACTAAAATCAGCACCTAATTGCCCCTGTCCAAGAGGGACAGGGTTCACAGTTTAATCTGTTGGCCTGTGTTTGGGAAGGGGAGTATACAGAAGACCTGAGGAAACCTCACATGGGGACAGAGGGGAGACACACATCAGGCAGGGAAGTACCCTAGCTGGGAAACAACTGCTAAGACACAACAATGCTAACCACTGCACTACATTGATATAGTACTCAGTGTTTTGGAAAGATCTAGTTTAGCAGATATTTCCTGAAGGAAATATGACTTCTGGTGAGTGCAAGAACTGTTATCAGTATGAGGAAAAAAATATTTGCATTGTAAGAGATGATTTCTCTGTATTATTTGAAAATCACTAAGGTGATGCCTTGGTTGTATGCAGTAGGCCTGATTAAGTTGCATGTTCCTTTTGAAATTAGTGGTCTCTCTGGAGTGCAAATTATTTAACATATTTAGTATCTACACTAAACGTCAAACTTTTATCTGTAAGAAATCAGATTGAGGAACTATAAGGCTATTTTAGGACAGCATTAGAAAGCCACCAAGCCCTTAATCTCACCCAGGGTAATACTCGGTACTTTTTTGTATCTGTTTTTCTGCATTGCCTGCCAACCATCAATTATTCCATGATTCACTCAACCCACTAATTTCCCATGGGTGAGACAGTTATGTGGAATCATTATCCAAGCAGCCATCAGGTGTTTTCCTTGTTGTAATCTTGTACTCCATGCCTCTTTTAGTGGCTGGCATGCACCTTGTAATGTTAACTCGTTGACGGAAATGTGCTTCCACACATGCTCAGGTTATGGTCAGAATGCAATGTATTTTTTGCAAGGACTGCATGATCTCTCCTTATACAAGGTCCTGTACACTAATGTCATTAGACATAGTACGGTCTGGTATATGGTGTTAGTCCATGTTACCATTTTCTCCCCAGGATAAGTGAGCAGGTATTGGCTACATCACTTTCATCCCACCAGTCACCTCCAGTGCCTGGGCCCTTATTTGAACCTGGTTCAGTTGGGTCATAGTCAGGACTTCATCACATTAAGACGTAGATCAGGCTGAAGCCAATGCCTCAGCACTGAACAAGTTTCAGTCACATGTAAACATTTGACAAATATAAGGACTATGAGATAAACTGATATCTCTATCATAATATTTCAGCACTTACTTCTACCTTAGAATCCAGATTTAGAAGGCTTATTTGAAGAGGTCAAATTCATTAATGCCTACACTATGTATACACGATCTGTATTCAGTAACATAAAAAAAAAAACAAGTAATCTCCATGGTATCCCCAAAGTCTCAAAACTACCCACTAAACAAGTGTAGTGGGTCCAAAAAAAAACAGTGTAAGAAACTTCTGTGTGGAAGATTTTCAGTCCATATATCTCTAGTTAATCACTGTATATTAATCAGATCAGACAAAAGTAATAGAAGTAGTGAACTTAAACTCGTCTTAAGTTAAAAAATAATAATAAAAAATATATAATTGTACAGAATTACTAAGTATTTGAAAGTAATTCAAGCAAGGCAGGCAGTCTGTTTCCAGTTGAAAAATCCTTTATTAAGTACACAGTCAAGCGATCCAAGTAAAACAAAAATAAAGTAATAGTTTCCTCACAAGCTTTCTAAATATATATATACTTTTTATCAGGCAAGGGACTGGTTAACTGTGCTGTAAAACAAAGTGTTATTGGTACACATGTTAAATTCACATCCCTTCCTCATCAGTGTGACATTTGAGCTAGTCCTGCCCTACTTAGTAGCTGTCATAATAATATAACCCTTATATACTTTAAATAAAATTTATAATGATGTGGTACCTCTAATTTAACCAGATTATTAAGTAGATTATTAAGTCTGTGATTTTATCCATAACAATATGCTACATGGCTGGAAATATATCAACCTTAGTCCATTTGGCAATCAAAAAAAATATATAAATATATACATATGCACTTTGCATGTAAAAAAATCAATTGTAAAGATCATATTCTATTTTCATAACCTATTGTTAACAAAGATCACTTTTGTCCTTCTAGACTTCTTCAGGTCTATGTACAAGAACCCTAAAAACTACATGCAAAAATATATATAATTGTATACTTAGTATTGTTATTACACATCATTATGAATAAAGTGGAAAAAAGAGAACCAGAAAAAGAAAAAAAATAAGAAGAAAAAAATGTATGATGATGGAAACAAAATGTACATTTAAATTACAACTGATTTAAAATGGTATTTAAAACCAACTGGTAGAATAAAATAAAATAAAATAAAATTAGTCATGTAAACAATGTGGCAATTTTTTAAGTTCCAGTGCACTTTTAATTGAACAGTAGTAGTAGTTTAGTCCAGGCTTCCTAAAAGAGTTCAGCTTTAACTGGCACATGAGTTCATGTTTCTCCAAAATATTCGGGATGTCTCCTTCAAGATTATCCATGTCTATGCGATCCAGGATCTGGAACTTAAAACCTGTGTGTCTTTTATGAAGAGAAAGGTGTTTGGCTAGTGCATTATTTTTACATCCAGAGCAGATTTCTGACAGATGACATGAAATCCTACGCTTGAGTTTATTTACAGTCTTGCCCACGTAGAATGCATCACATTCATTGCACTGTGCCCTGTAAATTACTTTTGTAGTGTTACAGTCACCCCCTGTACTGGTCTTAATGATTTTCTTTAAATAAGGGCAATAAAAACAATCACCTTGCTGTATAAATATAAAAAATGTACAATTAGTTTCACATCTTTTAGTGTTTCTCTCATATGGTCAAGGTTTAAATTCAACAAAACTTCTAATGTTTCTGGCCTTCCTATAAACAAAGGATGGGGCTTCATCTAAGATGTTAATCAGAAAAGGGTTTCCTGTGACAATGTCCCAGTTTTCTTCAGTATAACATTTTTGATACTGTGATAATCCAAAGTGTATGTCAGGATGCAGCTATTTTTGCATTTGTTATTCTCTGTGGAATTTCTTAACATTCTCCTACTGGAGAGGTTGAGTGAAGATGCTTCAGTCCTTTTCAGTTCTATAATGGGTTCCAGCATGTTTTTTTTTAACATCTGACTTTCATAGCCTCTCTCTAGAAAATCATTCTCTAAGTTGTACGGGTTTCTCAGAAATGGTTCCATCTCTGTGGTAATTCTAGCTAATCTATAGCTTTGGGACTTCGCTACATTATGCATGTTTTTTGTAGGATGTAGACTTTTACTGTGGAGTAATAAGTTAACCCTCATTGGTTTTCTGAATAGATCAGTGGTGATTCTGTTATTGTTGGTGTCCTTGGAAATCTGCATATCTAAGAAAATGGTTGAAGTATAGCTATGGGAAGAGGTAAACTTCAGGAAGGGGGTTGTTTGATTGAGATAAGTGATAAAATCTCCAAGCTGCAATGTGTCACCTTCCCACAAAATAAAGGTATAATAATAATAATAATATAATAAATAATATAATAAAAATATAATAAAGATGAGATATAATAATAACAATAATAATAATATAATAAGATTCAGTAACATCCCTACCAAATTTTTTTGTCTTCGCTGAGAAAGATTATTCTAAGTGTACATGTAGTCTATACTTTATGGTAACCTTTATGAATTCCTCCTCGATATTTAAGCCTGCAAGAAAATCAGTATGAAAACTAAAATTAGGAGAAGTAGGTGTGCTATGTTTATGTTGTCTGTTCACTCAGAATGGTGTACACCTAGTGTAGGCATTAATGAATCTCAGAAAGAGTATGACAGCTGATTTTGACAGTCACATGAATTTAAATATCAGCTGCCAAATGACAATGAAATGGCCAGTGTAGAAGAATACACTATACACAATAAATTCAACTGCACAACTTCTAGTTTAAATCAATCAGCTACTGGTACACAGAGAATGCAGCAGATGCCTCTGCTCTAGGTATTAAACCAAATGTCTCAGAGATGGTCCAGTTCATGACCATAAGCTCCATGTCAAACACTGAAGTCATTATTATATCATACAAACACGCAAACACAAATTTATTTATTTTTTGATGGACAAGAATGATAATCTCAAGAATAACTCAAAGAGGGACAATCAAAGTTTGGATGGAATGACAGAAAGAATAAAATAACAGAACTTCAGTGTACAGGTTTAACAGGGTCTGTCATGCAAGTTGGGTGTCTGTGTTCAGTACTGATCAATACAGGGATTGATTATCACTTGCTTGGATTATGACATAAATAGGACAAGCTCCTCTTAGGCACATTGTTACCCATTTTCTGGACAACAATGTTAAAGAATTATGAAACGTCACATCTAGTCATTCAGACATTAAGCTGCTCTCAGATTACTCGCATGAAGCAATGATCACTTTCAGTATTCCATATGATGAAGTACTAAGATAACAACACTTGATCAAAATTTATTTTCACTGAGCAAGATCTTTTCAGACAGAGTTTAACTGCTTCTCAAACTACAATGACTAGCAAGTTGATTCCTTACATTTTTTTGATGGGGGGTACTGGGGCAATACTTTTTATGGAGAATGGAAGGTTTAGTTCATAGCAATCAGGTCTGGCTCATCACATCCAAAGTCAAGTACAGGGACAATAAAACTATAGAAAATCAAAAACTCCAGCTGTTTATTGTAAAACTGTTTGTTTAAATATTAGCATTTCATATAGTAGACCACGAGGCTTCCAATATGTTGCAAAACATATTGCAAAACTAATTTTCCAGCAGTGATATATAATAAAATCAATGATGGAGGCAACAGATTTAAAGAAAGTAGACTCTCTGAAGGCCTGAACTAATTCTCAGTCTAAACCTTAAAACAATGAAACACTGAAGGTACATCTTTAGCATAAGATAGCAAATGGAGCAGTAACTGGAACAGTGAGCTTGAAATGTGCTTTACCCTACTTCACTGAGCAAAGCTATGAAAAACAGTCTTTCTAATGTCTTGGATATTGTCTCACAATACCTCTTAATGGCTCTGGGTCTTTTCCTCCGTTACTGTCATCATATATAATTCAGTACAACTCAAAAATAAAATATACTAGTTTAGACAAAAAGTAGTCCATTTTGAAAAGCAACTCAATCACTTTGTAATCAATTGGCTTGTTTTCTGATTAAGTTGCTTTCAATGGACATGGAGTTCATGCTTTCTGACCCCCATATTAACACAGTGCAAATGGCAATGACCTCGCCACACTGATACTATTACACCCTACCCGTCTAGACCTCTTCAGAAAAAACATTGGCATCTGTCATTTTTCACAGCTGTTTCACGACCAGGTCATTGTCTATACAAAAACACGACTCAGAATATCAAATTTCCAAACATAAGCAATGCTCTACAGTGTTGACTTTTGGGGTTCCAAACTGTAAGTGTTCTTTTTCCACAGCTGATAAAGCATATTCATTGAGTCTAAGAAAGAACAGCTATTTAAGAAGACACATTATTTAGGTATATAGGGCATTAGGGGCAACTATTGCTGGTAATATCTGGGGTTATGGAAAAGTAGTAGAGAATCATCAGACAGCCTATGTAAAAGATTCTATAGGAGTGAGACGTGCACTAAATGGCTCTCTGAGAGACTAGCTGATGCATGGAATAGATTACCAATTCAAATTAAAGCAAGCACTAGTTTACATATTTTAAGGTCAAATGGTACGGCTACCTAGGATTATTTCAGATGAAGTAGACCTGGCAGCTGAATTAGAGATCTTGAAATCAGTGCTCCGAGAAAGAGGTTACCCAAACAGTTTACTTGAGGAAGTCTATCAAGAAATCAATAGCAGAGGAAGTTCAAAATTCCTTTCCATCCTGGGAAAAGGGTTACCTAACAGTTCTCATGGTTTGAATGGCACAAAAAAAATCAGGAAGGAAAATGAGGTGTGTTTTGTAAAAATGTGGTGTTAAAATACTCCCAGGAAAGTATTTTTATTATGAACTTGGTCAAAGCAAATTGGAAAATCCTTGGGGGTGATCCTGGAATAAAATAACTGGATGGTGATGCTCCCCACTTTACTTTTAAAAGAAGTGTTCATTTAAAGGAAAGAATTGAAAAAATATCAGTTTGTAGCATTGATATCTGGGGGGGGGGTCAACCAAGGGCACCAGAAAATGTGGTGCCTGTAATCAATGCAATTACATTTATGAAGGGGAGGTTATTAATTTTCCTAGTAATGGATTCATTTTTCATTTTAAACAAAGTTTCAGTTCTAACACCATTGGGATAATATATTTAGCTTTCTGTGATGCTTGTTTTTCTTTTTATGTCAGAAAGACTGTTCACTCCGTAAGAGAATTTATGAACATATTTATGATGTCAAACATAACAATGAGGCGAACACATTATATAGCTATAAAGTTGCATGTGCTGAAAACAAAAACAAAATGTATTTTTTTGTCTTAGAGCAGGTGCCCTGGAACCCAGTGGGTGGTCCTTGGGGATGTATTGCTGAACACAAAGAATTGTTGTGGCAGATGTGTTTGAATACCAGTACTAAGCCTGGGTTAAATGATGTATTATCCATTTCAAGTGCACTGAAATTAAGGGCTATGAAATTGTAAAATGAGCTTGCACAAAAAAATTATTCTATATATATATATATATATATATATATATATATATATATATATATATGGGTCCATATGACTTCATCAACAGTTCATTTGATTGACACTCATTTGGTCGACAGGCAGATTTGCCCCCTTCCCCCAATGTTGTGCAACCCTGGAGTTGATATATATAATTAGGGGGGGTGTGGGGGGCACAGCCCCCCACATTGGGGGGTGTGGGGGTTGAAGCCCCCCACCTAAAATGCCTGTCGACCAAATGAACTGTCGACCAAATGAACTGTCGATGAAGTCATATGGACCCATATATATATATATATATATATATATATATATATATATATATATATATATATATATGGTTCTACCTCACTTCAACGACATGCCGGAACATCGACAGGGAAATCGCGAGCCCCAGAAGATCGACAGTGCAGAAGACTGACACGACGGGACCTAGAAGATCGACAAGCAGAAGACCGACCCGACGGATGAAAGCACCGAGGATGCGAAATGGGAAAAGGCTGTGTAAGTATGGTAGTGACGGACGTTAGAGTAAGGTAAGTGGGGATAGGGTGGGTTAAGTGAGTTAGGGTTAGGGGGGGGGGTCAAATAAGTGTGCGGTAGTGATTGTGTTTGGGTTAGGATAAGTGAGTTAGGTTAGGAGCGGGTCAGGTAAGTGCGGTAGTGACGGACCTTAGGGTTAGGGTTTGGGTCAGGGTTGTAGGTAGTTGTGTATGTGTGGTTTAGTGTGGCTTTGTAGGGATTTTGGTGTGCTTGTGTTGTGTATGTGGTTTTGACGGGAATGTGTTTTGTTTGTTGATTGTGGTGTGTGAAGTGTATGAGGTTTCGTGTTTGTGTACCGTCGGTTATTTCGTTGTCGGGCATGTGGAATTTCGTGTTTTTGTACTGTCGGTTATGTGGTTTCGGTGATTGCGTTGTCGGTGTTTTGGTGTTTCGTTTATGTGAGGTAGAACCATATATATATATATATATATATATATATATATATATATATATATATTCCTTTGGAAGATTATTACTTATGTAGATTCTTTTTTAGACTCCTCTATGCTACCTAGTTAAAAAAGTTACTAAGGTGCTATAGTTACATCTATGTGATTGGATGCTGTTATTGTATTTCTATATAAATATCTGATGATCAAAGTTCTTGCTGATCAGGATCTAATTTTTTACGTCTTGATTCCTGTATTTAAAGTCAATGAATGTTTGGATCTTTCACTATTTGTTATTTCATATAATATTTTTACATTTTTAACATTTTAAATGGTATTTTTAAACATTTTAATCGGATCATTGATTTATTGTTAATTGATTGTTCCCACCCTAGAGCTTTTAAAAGAGATGGCAGATGGGTACACGGTAGTTCTGATGAAGTCCTAACAGTTTTGGGACAAAAGCGCTTAACGACCTTTTCATTTTTTTATTAAAATTTTATTTATTGAGAAGTACAGAGATGGTCAGAAGGTGTTGCATTGTGTTTTTGTAGACTTAGAGAAAGCATATGACAGGGTGCCTAGAGAGGAGTTGTGGTATTGTATGAGGAAGTCTGGAGTGTCAGAGAAGTATGTAAGACTGGTACAGGATATGTATGAGGGTAGTGTGACAGCGGTGAGGTCTGCGGTTGGAGTGACGGATGCGTTTATAGTGGAGGTGGGATTACATCAAGGATCAGCTCTGAGCCCTTTCTTATTTGCAACGGTGATGGACAGGTTGACAGATGAGATCAGACAGGAGTCCCCGTCGACTATGATGTTTGCAGATGACATTGTGATCTGTATTGAGAGTAGGGAACAGATGGAGACGACCCTGGAGAGATGGAGATATGCTCTAGAGAGAAGAGGAATGAAGTTCAGCAGGACAAAGACAGAATATATGTATGTGAATGAGAGGGAGGATAGAGGAATGGTGAGGATGCAAGGAGTAGAGGTGGTGAAGGTGGATGCGTTTAAATACTTGGGATCAATAGTTCAGATTAATGGTGAGTGTGGAAGAGAGATGAAGAAGAGAGTACAAGCAGGATGTAGTGGGTGGAGAAGAGTGAAAGGAGTGATTAGAGACAGACGAGTACCAGTAAGAGTGAAAGGGAAGGTCTACAAGAGGGTAGTGAGACCAGCTATGTTATATGGGTTAGAGACAGTGGCATTGACAAAAAAGCAAGAGTTTGAGCTGGATGTGGCAGAGTTAAAGATGTTAAGATTTACACTGGGTGTGATGAGGGTAGACAGGATTAGGAGTAAGTATATTAGAGGATCAGCCCAGGTTGGAAGGTTTGGAGACAAAGCCAGAGAGGCAAGATTACGTTGGTTTGGACATGTGCTGAGGAGGGATGCTGAGTATATTGGGAAAAAGATGCTAAGGATGAAGCTGACAGGTAACAGGAAAAGAGGAAGGCCTAAGATAAGTTTTATGGATGTGGTGAGAGAGGACATGCAGGTGGTTGGTGTGACAGAGCAAGTTGCAGAGGACAGGAATAAATGGAAACAGATGATTTGCTGTGGCAACCCTTAACGGGCACAGCCGAAAAAAAGAAGATGATGATTTATTATAACCTCACTGTGGCTGTTCATTTCTGGGGCTGACCGTTTTGCCAAGTTTTCATTTGGTTTTTAGTTTCACTTCTTGGCCGATAACTTTTATATTTTAAAAACAACCTAGACACTCATTATGGAAATAACTGTTTTGGTATGTTGGCAGATTGGAAGGGCATCACTGCCTGTGTCTGAAATATTTGTATGTATGTAAGGAATGAAGTAAGGAGAGTGATATATATGATCTGAAGCTAAAGCAACAAAACAAGACCCTGAAAAGTCATAAACTATCCCAGAACCACCAGTGGTATAACTAATGGCCAACTCCTTGGGGTCACAAGTAAGTGAGAAGGCATCAATGACACAGGTTGTACAGTCTACAACCAAACAGCTACTGTAGTTTTTTATTTACTACTCTTTCAAGTTTTTTTCTACAAGTTCTTGGAAGGTAGGCATTATTTTTCTCTTACAGGTAAATTAAAAGTCAGGATATCAGTTCTGGTTATACAGATAAGTTCAAACATTTTAACTGTGCACCCTTGATAATTCAGACGCAAGTTTGTTTTTCCTTCAGTACCAATTGTGCTCATCAGTGCTTTTCTGGTTTGCATTTAAAGTTGATGCCAAAAAATTAAGGCCCTGAAATAATGTTCCCTTAAGAAGTCACTCTTTTTCAAGTTTGAGCATTAGTCTTCTGTGCTAACTCGCTGTTTTTCTTCCTTTTATACCAGAATATAGGTTGAATAAATGCCTCAGTCAGTCTCTTCTGATAACAGACAATAAGCCAAGTGGGACCAATCTGTTCAACAAAAATGAAGATAAAAAATATAAAGTAAAAAGTGTACCCTGTCAGAATAACAACAAAGGTTCCTGGTCCATGGCTGGACTTGTAGTATAACCTATAGCTATAGCCTGACATGTTTGAAAGCAGGACACAGACAACCCTCTCCTCCTACCACAAAACATTAACATATGTGAGAGATGCAATTATACAGCCAAACTGGAGGCTAAGCTCTCTCCACCCAAGACTGGAACAGTCAGTCATGAGGAGAAGGTTAACAATTGCACCACACCTCCAGCCTCACATAGACATGCTAAACCAGCACTGGCAAAAAATACACATAAATACATGAAATCATACTCGGAAGCTCTAAAAAAAAACATGCAAAAGCATTAGAGACCTCCAAAGCAGACATCCAAAAAACCTGCACCTCCAGTCGCAAACCAGACAACACATAAAACACAAAATCAGTGTGCCGCACAATCACAGCCCTTAAGGTGAAATAACATACATAACACACTAGTAATTGGCGACTCTATAGTCAGGCACACTGATGTACCACTCACTAGGCTGGACAAGGAGAAGGTTACTGTTAGCTGTCTGTCAGGAGCCAGAATACACCACATAACACAAGCACTCAGGTCACTCCAGAACAAGTACAAATATGACTCTGTCATTTTTCATGTTGGTGTGAATGACCTGAGACGTACCTCCCTGGACTACAAGAAAAGAGACATGGAAGAGCTCTCTGATCATGTAGCCCAGGCGGGTATGACCCTGACCCTGAGTAGCATCCTGCCCTCACCAAGAATGATACCACAGTATAAAGAAAAAATGATCAATTTCAACAATTGGCTAAGCTTCTGGTGTCATGCAAAGGGGATCCAGTGTCTGTCAGCCTGGGTCGAAATACTCGACAAGCCTCACTGCTTCGCAAGAGATAGCTTGCATCTGTCACCCTTAGGCTTTTGAATACTGGCCAAGGCTCTTGCTGCCCCATAGTGCCTTTTTTAGGCAAGGCTGAAAAGTCAAACCCACCTCCGTAAACAGCACAAATAAAAAAATGAGGGTTATGCTACTCAATGCCAGGAGTTTAAATTTCAAAATGCACATGCTCAAAGCACTCCTCAGTATGGAGAACATCGACATCTGTGCATTAATTGAAACCTGGTTCATGGTGCCAGAGAGCACCCCAGCACTACCAGGCTACAACTCATACCACACATTTCGGCCACAGAACATGGACCAAAACACAAAAGGAGTGGCTGTATCCATATTCATCAAGGATACCTACACCTCCAGGTTAGTGGCGCAGCATGATACCTCTGAGATCATCCATGTGCAACTAACATTGGGTAAATCTGCAATGCAAATTGTGGCCTGCTACAGATCACCCTCTATGACCCAGGACCACCACTCTGCCTTTCTGGAGACATTGTAAAACATGAAGGTCCTACCTAACACCCTGACATTGGGCAATTTTAATTACCCTACCATTAAATGGGAAAACTACTGAAGTACAAACTCCCAGGTCCAGCGCTTCCTGGAATTTATCAACTCAAATGCCCTGGATCAGCTGGTAAACTTCCCTGCCAGAGGTGAAAACATATTGGACCTGGTCATCACCAACATGGGCGACAGGTGTTCCGCACCGGAGGTCAACACGTCACTGGTTAGATCAGACCATAAACTAATCACTCTGGATGTCCACACCACACTACCACCCCCAACCAAGAAAACCACAGTGAAAAACTTTTCTATAGTTCAGAAAAAAGCAAATCCCAAGAAGGAAAGACATCCCTGATCAGTATCAGTAAGAAACTAAGGTCCCTCATAAAATCATCCAAGGCTAACTTTGAAAGAAAAATAGGCAAGGATTTGAAAGATAACCACAAAGCCTTTTTTAGCTTTGTCAAGAATCTAAGTGGCAACTCACCGATATGCTCTGAGCTAGTGCAAAATAGCACAAAATATACTGAACCTACTAATATTGCCAACATCCTGGCAGATAGATTCATTGCAAACTTCACTCCCCTCTCACCCCTAAAAGGGCCCACAACAATACCAGAAAAGTGTAGTGTCCTGGAAATCACAGATGCACAGATGAAAACAGCCCTTTCAAAAGCCAAAAGCACAGCATCAATGGGGCCAGATGGTGTCCCAGGCTGCGTCCTGCATGAACTACAGAACGAACTAACCCCCCACCTAAACACACTGTTCAACCTCAACCTCTCTACAGGCTACTTGCCCATCGAATAGCACACAACAATGGTTATTCCACTCTACAAAGGAGGGGCCACAACTGACCCTGGTAACTATCGCCCCATAAGCCTGACTAGCCTGGTCTGCAAGGCTATGGAGTGCATCATCATGGAACTCATTATTAAAGACATTGGGAACCTCCAAACACTTGACCTGACCCATTTCGGCTTTGTTAAGGGCAGATCATGCCTACTAAACCTGGTTGACTTCTTCGAGACAGTCACCAAGGCCATAGATGAGGGGATGGTTTGCACAGCCTACCTTGACCTCGACAAGGCTTT
The DNA here is from genome assembly GCF_019279795.1 of Protopterus annectens. Classification (NCBI taxonomy): domain Eukaryota; kingdom Metazoa; phylum Chordata; order Ceratodontiformes; family Protopteridae; genus Protopterus; species Protopterus annectens. The sequence goes on from NC_056737.1 coordinate 1,948,128,285, forward strand.
TGACACCATTCCCCACTTAAGAATTATAGAAAAATTCACCAGCCTGAACATAAACCCCTGCACCACGAGATGGGTTGCCAACTGGCTTACAGACAGAACTCACATGGTAAAAATAGTGGGCTCCAGGTCCGACTCTAAACCAGTCACAAGTGGTGTCCCACAAGGCTCGGTCCTGGACCCCCTACTGTTCGGCATATACTTCTCAGAAGTACAGGCAAACACAGGAGGACTATGGCTAACCAAGTTCGCTGATGACTGCAAACTGAGAGCCAAAACTGACTCTACGGCTGACACGGACATTCTCCAAAAGGGCCTTATTGAGACAGACACCTGGTGTCAAAGTCATGGTCTCAAGCTAAATGTCCAAAAATGCATTGTCATCCCATTTGGGAAAAACAAAACACCCATGAATTACCACATAGGTGGCAGCCCCCTTAATACAGAAGAGGTAATAATAGATCTGGGGACCCAGGTAGATAGTAATCTCTCCTTTGACAATTATATTGCCAAAGTAGTTAGGAAATCCTTCTATGTAGCCCATCTAATTACTAAAGGGTTCACATCTAGAAATAAAGAGGTTATAGAGCTCCTCTACTCATCACTCATCAGACCCATCATAGAGTACAATGCCCCCATTTGGGATGTACCTAACAAGACACTTCAAACAGCTAGAAAGACCACAAAAGTACCTCACCAAGAGGATTACTGGCTTCAAACATATGTCCTATGCAGCCCGACTGGAAAAACTCCGGCTGTACTCAGTGGCATATTGCTTACTCAGAGTTGATCTCTGCCTGACTTACAAAGCCATGTCCAACTCAGAATTGATGGACATGCTCCACCTAAAGAAATCCAAGTCACTGCGAGCCACTCACTCTAGTGAGCTAAACCTTGCCACAACAATAAATAGAACATGCTGGAGGGATAGATTCCTGTCACAGAGAGTCCCCATGCTTTGAAACAAAATTCCTAACTACATTAGGCAGAGCCTCTCACTAACACTCTTCAAGAGAAACCTTGACGAGTGAATGGGTAACAGAAAATGCACCCCTGGGATCACTTCATTGACTCTTCTTGACAGAGGTTCAGTTAATTAATCAATGGGGTGGCAAAAGCTGACACACTCTAGCTAGGCTTATAAATGCCCTCGGGCAGATAGCCTAGTACCTACCTATGAACTTACCTATGAACAATCCAGGGTTAAAATACAGTAATAATAGCAATCCACTGAGCTAGCATATGAGCTAATGGACAGATGCAATATAGCACTCCTGTTATTCTTCCATCAGTCCCATAACCTATGCTGCTTCTTTCAACTCTCTATGTAGTCAACATTTCTTCACTAGCAGGGCTCCCCAACGATTGTACTTACTTACATTTTCTTTTCTGTCTTGGGAAAAGACATCCACAGCACATCAGAACTTAACAGCTATGCAACATAGTAACTCCACAGAGATTTATGGTGCTACTAAAGGTAAGACACCATATGGACACAAATATCAGATTCCACCATTTTCTTTAATTTTTTTTCTTTCATCAGTCTGTTGCGTCAGTGGTGGTGCTGCGGTAGCGTTGTCGCCTCACAGTAAGACGTTGTCCTGTTCAATTCTCAGCTAGAGCATCTTCTGTGTGGAGACATGCGTGAATGGGCTTACCTTCGTTGTAGGTTGTACATCAGGGCTGGCAACTCGGCATGTAAAAATCTACTGCCAATCATTAGCAGACCGGAGTTCCACTGTGGCAACCCCTAACCGGGAAAAGCTGAAAGACAACAGTCTGTTGTTGCATAAATCAGACAATAAATACCAAACAACAAATATGAGGGAACGTCTCTTTCATGGCATTTTCTGTAATAGCATGTATATTCTGTTGCGATATATATATATATATATATATATATATATATATATATATATATATATATATATATTTTGCAGGTTTTGTTGAGAATAACGACTTAAGTTTCAAGGAAGCCAATTATTGTCCAGCTGAAATAAGGCTACCCCAGCCCCCCTTCCTGTTTAAAACCTTAAGGTACCAGAAGAAGTTTTTGAGTTGCTCAGCTGTTAAAGTGGATTGTTTGTACTGCTGTCTTTGTATAATAGAACTTGTATTACTTACTAAAGTTTGTGAATCATTTAAGGTGTTGGACCTTTCTATCAAGAGAAAACACTTACTTCTTCTGGTGCTGGTGATGTGTAAAAGATTATAGAATAATAAAAAAAGGAGAAGGAAAGAGATAAATATGGTAAACTTAGGTACTTTGCATTTGATGTGAAAATTCAGACAAGGGAAGAATATAATAAAATGTCAAAACAGTATCTTGTTTGCCATTGAGATTAAAATGAGGACATAGTTTTATTATTCCCTTACAAATAGATGATGCAATGTTATGTGTCACAGGAAATACATTACTTGACTGAAGCCCTTGTGCCTGATGTCCATTTTCCTGAATGACTGATACCACATTTAACTTAAAGCACACTTCACTAAAATTCTAGCTGATCAAACTTACATTAGGAGTAAGCAAAAGAAAATGATTCTTCTATGAGCACTAACAGAGTACAACTATAAAACAGTGTTTTGCAGGGGGCATCCCTCTGTACCCCCATATGAGTGTCTTTGCCTCCCACACATGTTTATGTAACTATCCCCTTAACCTTCAACACATTCACTATCTCTTCTTTCCCCATGCCATATTGTCTGCAGATTACCACTGCTGCATATATATATATATATATATATATATATATATATATATATATATATATATATATGTGTGTGTGTGTGTGTGTGTGTGTGTGTGTGTGTGTGTGTGTGTGTGTGTGGATTGGCTTCTTATAATCCAATATGTGTTTGGAAGACAGCTGTTTAGTGAACTGTTTAGGATTTTATAAACAGCTGGTTGACAAATGTCATAGATTGAACAATTCCCAGGGGTGGGGAATATGCCCTTAAGCCATGTTTGTGCGATCTTGGAATTAGTATATATAATTAGTGGGGTGTGTAGGGGGCACAGCCCCAGACATGATGGGTGCAAGGGTGCTTGCTTCCTTGCAAAAAAAAAAAAAGAAGTTTAAATAATTTTTTTTTAGTGTTTGATTTTTTTTGTATGCACTGAGGTTGTTTCGTGGCTCATGCACAGTTGCTGGTCGATGTCGAAGTCTGCACTTTTGACATAAAGACATCAATGTTGGATGTATTCAGTGTTATCTACATTCATATATATATATATATATATATATATATATATATATATATATACATAATCACAACTTGTATGATTCGATATTATTTCGTTGTGATTTTATTGTTTTGCGCTTTTGTGATTGTAAACTTCCATGCTTTCATTATGTTGTGAAAGTGCTGTATAAACCTAAACTCTGTACACGTACTCTTTCTACACCCCATATGAGCCTCATATAACTCCTCAGTGGATCAGTGCTCTATCCTATTTAAGAAATACAAATAAATAAATAAATAA